>NW_008358866.1:11360466-11385817 GCF_000622305.1 Nannospalax galili
CTCCACCGCCTCCACCTCCATCCTACAGTACCATGTAAATACCTGTCATGTCCTTCTGGGTCTCCACCCTCGATGCTGATTCCTGTGTAGCTTCTCAATCAGTGACTGTGTGTGATCCAGTATCTTCAGACCACCTGAGACACAAAGGCACGCAGGGTTAAAGCACCAAAAGTCAATTTTCCACCTTGACTGCCAATCAGTACGTTTACTTAAAAACAAGGCCTGGGTTTTACCTGCTAAAACCTCTCACCATCTCAATTACAGGCTGCCAAATTCCTTTACAGAGAAGCTGATGCAAACACAGGACATACTGACTGCTTACAGAGGGGGAGAGGAGGAGGACACAACTTTCTTGCAGCTCGGTACTCTATTTAAATCACTGGAGGTCGGGCGCCTTATAAAGGAAGCCACACTTATTGGTGCAGTATGGAAAGGCTTCCGTGATCCTCTTGCTGCACCCTTGGAAACTTCACCATCTTCAAACTTCATTTTCATGGTTCCGTTAATTTTCAAGGAGCAGCAAATTGATTGGTTCTTTGCAACAGAAACACCTCAGCTTGAAAAGGAAGTGCTCTCTCAGATAGACTTTTGTGTGTTAAGAGTGTGCCTTCACATCCTGGTGCGAATCACATGTACCCAAGAACTCTGGTTTTGACACAACATCTTACCATCATCATGCCAGTAATGGTTTCCTTAAAGTGTTAAACCTGGCAACCAGAGGCTACTGGTGGCTCCAGGTGTGTTAGGTGTTTGTAGAACGTTGTAACCACCTCTCAGTCATGCATGAGGGCTAAGGAGTAGCACATCAAAAGGACTCCTAATCTCGTACCCAACTCTTAAGAGGCTGTCGAGTTCATTGTTACCAACTTGTCTGGAACGTCAGCAGGAATTTTCACGAATGTTGCTAATTGGCTGGAGAAACACCAGCAAAGTTTTGCAATCACCTATCCATGTGTCTGCTTCCATGTGCATCTGGGCATTTTGTCATCCATCCCCTCATTGGACTGTACCATGAGGATGTTTAGAGAAGGAAATGATTTTGCAACCAGACCACACTCCTGTCATGGAAGAATGTCTTTGAAGAAGAGGAATCAGAGCACTGGGCGTCGTCTTGAAGATACAGGCTTCTAAGGAGGAACTCTCTTGCTACTACCTTGAACTGTTTGTCTAACCTCTCTCTTTCTGTTTGATTCTTTACTACTGCCATTACCCTACTGCAGAACGTGTCACCTTCCTGCCTGATTGCTGAGACTCCATTTTGCTGCCATGCACGGAGATGAAAAGAGGCAGGCCTACAGGAGCATGTGTTTCAGCACAGTCTCCAATTGCCAAAATGCAGTTTGAGCAGTAGGACACAACATGGTTTATATTTCAAATTGCCTGTCATGAAGAGGAGTCTTTATGGTGAAGTTTCCTTTTCCATCAACATCATCTCTCACATTATCACCCCCACCCCCAATCCTTGCATGTTAAATAGATGTAGTAGTGTCCTTTTACAGTGTTTTGAAGTGTTGGCTATGCTTTCAAAATTTCCATTGAATTACAAAGTGCAATCCAGTTCTTATTGTTATATTGTAAATTTATAACACTTCAAATCTTCAATTTTAATATCGTATACAATCTCAATTCTATTAATCAGGCCTTCAAAAATCACAAGCAGAATATGCAAATTCAAGGAAGAAACCCAATTGGCTATTGCTTGTTCAATGGAATCAGAAAGCTTGTCAATCACTTGTGTGTTTTACAGTAATTACTTTTAAGATGGTGCATTTGTGCTTCTGGACTATTGTGAAGCGTCACTTCAGTTTACCTCAAACCTCAAGTCCATCCTTCATTCATCTGAACTCATTTGAAGCTGCAGAGTGCCTAGAAATGGGTCACCATCTGCAGCCCTGGTATATGCACACGGACATTTGCTGCCACTGCAAGCAAACATCTGGAGGAGCTGGCCACGACAGTCAGGGAGAGCATGCCAGTGTCAGCTCACAGCTCACAGACGACGTCCCTGACACAACATTGGATTGTTTACTAAAGCTTGCAATTGACTTTTAGGCAGTGTGTGCTATGCTCTATATATACTATCTATAAGTATTAGGTGTTAAGGATAAGTAATCTTAAATTTACTCTATAGTACCAAAATTTGATTAAGTTTCCTTTCTCTCAATCTCTTTTGTTTCTCTTGATAAGTTTATGTTAACTTGTTCCTTTTATTTTATTTTATTTTATTTTATTTGGAGTTTCCAACAAAAATGCCTTTATTCATTCATTAGGATGGAAAAAAAGTTGGAAAGGGAGGTGAATACAAACTGGCAAAATTAACTAATTGATTGTGGGCCCAAATTTTCATTCTTTACTAATTAAGGAGGAAGGTGATGTAAGAGTTCCCATTGATAGTCACAAAAGTTATCAAGAAGGGTCAGTTCAGCTTGAGCCAGGAGGCATTTCGCTGAGGTACTAATTTGAGAGGGGCATCTACATGGTGCACTCTAGAACTGTGCTTAAGTTCGCAGGTACCTCTTGGACTCCTGAACTGATCCAGAATCCCACATCACACAAGTTCAGCAGAGAGCACCATTCAGGAGCCACCTGAGCAGTCATGAAGGACCACCTGCAGCAGAGAGGAGCCTGCAGGAGCCATGCTACATATTCAGCTGGAGAGGGAACACGCATCTGATGGGATTAGAAGTTTTTGATTGTTTCAGATTGTAGCACATTGAGTTGTTTTGATTATTGCATTGTTTTTCTTTCTTTCTATATTCAATTTAAGTAATAGAGGATATATAATCATAGGTATTTTAGGCTGGGAGGGGCTAAGTAATCTTAAGTGGGTGGGATTTAGAGGCTAAGATAATGATAAGTTAGATATCTCAATAAGTGGACACGTGTACTTACTTGTCACTCTTTCCCTTATACCTGTACCTAGATTCCAAATAAACTCAAGAGGGAACTGCAGGGAGGCCAACCTTTTAAGAGTGAATTGGACGTGGACAAAATCCTAGTGAAAGTTCAAAGATGATTAGATTAATAAAGGCCCTAGAAATTAATTCCAGGGATCAGATTGTGAGCTAAAATTTTATAGAGAGCCAGCAGACGACAGGTACCATTTGAAAAGTTGTTGCTGAATGAAGCTGATAATGATGTATGATAAATATTCATTGAAATCATAACAAAGTGATGAATAAAAACCCTTGCTCCTTCCTTGTCAATAACCCTCCTTCCCCACCCTCCCTATCCTTTCCTGCCTCCCAACCCCACCCTTCAAACTGCATTTGCTGTATTCTCTTTATTTCTCTGCATTTACTAATACTGTATTACTATTACAATAAAAATTCAATAAAGATTTAGTGGTTAAGGCAAATTGTGTCCTGATCATTTCAGCGTCCACCAGCAAGGGGTGGAGAGGGGGGACAGTGGGGTGATGGGGATTGAGAAGAGGGGGTGGGAGCTAGGAAGAGGGAAGGGGAGGGGGCAAGTGGGAAAGAAGGGTCTGAGAGGAGAGGGTGGGGAAGGGTGGGTGTGGGAACAAGTTTGGGATGGGGGAAGGGTATGAATACACATCAGTCACACAGTCCATTATCAGTGGACTAGGACCTTGAAGATCTCGGGAAATCGACCAGTTCATGAAAATTAACATAAAATAAGATCACCACTTAACAGCAATGGGGCCATAATTACTATCTCTATGATTTGGAGTACTTAAGATTTATTAACAGTAATGGGAAGGGTAAAGGGAAGGGACTGGGGAGAGTGAGGGGGGGAAATCAAGGCAAAAAGAGGGGTGGGGGTGGAGATGAGGTTAGTTTGGTGGTGTACAGCATCTCAGTCATGCAGCCCCTCACCAAAGTTATGCCCACAACATCCCCAGAAACCAATTTTTTCCACTTCACATTTACATATATAAAAAGCAGCTGATTAAACAGTGATTCCAGTGACAACAACTTCAGTATCTATCACTTGGAATAGCTGTGATTTATTAGTGGATGGTGGAGAAGGTGGGAAAACAAGGGGCAATAGGATCTCAAGAAAGGGTGGGAGATGGGAGGAGGTGGTCAGAGGGCTACTAGTGGGGTAAATTTTGGGTGGATGTGTTATATGAAGAATACATCAATCACGTAACCTAATAATAAATGCACTTAGAACATTCCAGAAGATACATTCCAGCTGCAAAAGGTTAACATAAAGCCACCAATTAATAGCAACTCCCATGGCATAATACTGCAGAGTATTATGATTGGAATACTTGAGATTTATTGATTGGGATGGGGGAGGGAAGAACAGTGGGGAGAGTAACGGTGTGGGTTAGGAACCCAGTGGGAAGTGGGGAGACCAAAAGAATGGGATGGATTTGAGGGGAGGGAATGGTGGACAAAGAACACATCACACACCCCTGTATTCATGATATACCCAGAAGACCCCAGGAAACCAAATTAATTCCTTCAACTGCAAAACATTAACATATATAATAAAGCCACCAAATAATGGTGACTTGGTTGACACAATAAACTTCAAGACCAATAGTACTTGGAATAATTATGACTCATTTAAGTGGAGATGGGGGCCAGCAAGATGGCTTAGTGGGTAAGAGTGCTTGCTGCCAAGCCTGACACCCTGAGTTGGATCTCTGGAGAAGAAAAGACTCAACACCTACAAGTTGACATTTGACCCTGACAAACACCACGTCACATCCGTGCCTGCCCCACCCCCTCCCCCACAAAATGAATAAATGGAGAGTGGGGGAAAAGTTGAAGCAGGAAGCAAGGGGAATGGGAAGTTTGTGAGGCCAGAAGAGAGGGTGGGAGTGGGTGTGGCCTGGAAGTGGATGGTACATAAAGAATACCAGTCACACAACTCAGGATAGTTACACACCTAGATCACCCAAGGGAATCATGTGCATTCCAATTTCAAAATACTAGCATCTATAATAAGGCCATCAATTAATAGCCATTTCAGTGCTCATAATACAATATTACCTGGAATTATTGAGATTAATTAGAGGTGGAGGGACAGTGAGGAGAATTAGGGGGGAGAGAAAAGGGGGTGAGAAGATTAAGAATGGGAGTGAGTTTGAGGAGAGGAGTGCTGTATAAAGGACATATCAGTTACACAGCTCAGTATCAAGGATATACCCAGAATGCCTCAGGCAATAACTGGTGAGAATTATTATATATTATCAAACATTAGACAACCTCAATAGTAGAAAACAATAGTCATAATGATTCCTGTGGCATAAACTTTTGTCTTTAGTATCAATATTGGAATAGTTGAGGTTTAATCATTAGGATGAAGAGGTTATTTCAATGGAGAGTATGGAGGAGAGATGGGGGAGGGGAAGAAGGAAGGGAGTGGGTAGGATGGGGATTGGAAGAAGGTGGGAAAGTTGGGAGTGGGTGTGGACTTTGGGATGTGGGTAGAATATGAAGAACACATCGGTCACAACCCAGGATCAATTATGCACCTGCAACATCCAAGAATATCAATATTCCAGCTGCAAATATTAGCATAATTAATAATAAAGTCAACAATAAATAGTGATTTTAGTGATGAACACCTTGATGTTGATATTTCTTAAAACACTCAAGAATTATTAGTGGTGGGAGAAGTCAAAATGAGGGGATTGGAAGATGGTGGGAGTGGGTGTGGACTTTGGGATGTGGGTAGAATATGAAGAACACATCGGTCACAACCCAGAATCAATTATACACCTGCAACATCCAAGAAAATCAATATTCCAACTGCAAAATGTTAATATATGGAATAATATGCCTATCGATGAACTTCAGTGATGTAAGAAAGTTGAGCTTCTAACATAAATATTACTTGGAATTATTGATATAGTCAATATCAATAACTGGAGAGAGAGGAAGTACAGTTATCACAAGATGATGGGATGGGAGGAGGCAATGGGAAGGGTGAGAGTTGGTGAGTTTGAGATGGGATTGGTGTATAAAGGGCACATAAGCCACACAGCCACTCACAGTGATACTCTAAAGATAGCCCAACCCAGGACATCTGATATATTCCAGAGGCAAAAAGTTAACATAGGGGCTGGGAAATGGCTTAGGTGATACAGAGCTTGCTCTGCAAACATGAAGATCTGAGTTTGGATCCCAAGAATGCACACACACACACACACACACACACACACACACACACCTTAGAAAATGAACACAAATCAACTAACACGGAGCCCAGTGAGTGACATAAAATCTTTGTAGTTAATATAAATATTACTTGAAACAGTTGAAGTTTCTAATAAGTTGGGAGGGGGAGTGGCAGTAGGGAGTGTAAAGGGGTGATAACTAAGATCTTGGGAGGCTGGGAGATGGGAAGAGAGGGTGGGATGGGTGTAAGTGCCTTGAATTTGGTGGGGGGAGTGATTTATAAACATCAATCATACAGTCTATATATTCCAGCTGCAAAATTAACATAAGTCAAAACCATAGATATGTTAACAGTGACTCCAATGACATAAATGATTCATTTATTAATATCAATTTTGCTTGAAATATTTAAGATTTATTAACAGGATTGAGGAAGGTAGGCCAAGGGGCTAATACAAGGAGTGTGGAGGGTAGGAAGCAGTGGAGAGTGGGGAATGTAAGAAGATGGATAGAGAAAGGGAGGAAGGATGGGGCAATGAGTTGTGGATGATGATGGTGTGGGCAGGTCAACTACAACCCAGTGTAAATCCCATATCCAGAATGCCCCCAGGAAATTGACTCATTCATTCCAGCCACAAAACTTTAACATATAACGTAAGTCATCAATTAATAATGACTCTAGCAATATAACAAATATCCTTTTTAATATGAATTTTGCTTAAAAGGTTGCAGCTTTGTTAACAGCAATGGAAGAGTGGGCAGTGAGAAGAAAGGGAATGGAGGGGAGATGAGACCAGCTCTCTGCAGGATGAATCAGTGCTTGGGGAGGGGGAGGACGTTTATACTTTATAAAGAAAATATCAGTCACAAAACCAGTGTCACACATCCAGATCACCCCAGGAAATTAACTATTGTACTCCAGCTGCAACTCTTGAACACACAAAGTAGCTGCCAACTAATAGGGCCTCCTGTGATATAACAGCTTTTATTTTCAATAAAAATTTTAATATCAGTTTTGTTTATAAATTTTATTAACAAGTTATAAAACATTAGTGAGGAAGGAAAACACAATAGATGCAGTGGAGGTAGGGCAAAATAACAAGGAGATGTATTTTCATACCAATTAACAATTTTTAAAAACTAGGAGCATGTCAGTGCTTCTCACTGATAGCCATTGAATGATACTTAATGAAGAGTGGCAAATAAGTCACTTGTCAAAATTTAAAACATAAGGCTATCAATCAGAGTCAATTGCATGCAGAAAGTCTGAAGAGGAAGTTTTAGCTTGTTGGTTTTAAAGGTTTCCTGGCATATGACAAGGCAGTCACAAAAACATGGTGATCTTCTGTCAGGAAGCTGATGATTAGAAGAAACAAACAGGCTGAAGAGATGGCTCTGTGGGTAAAGAGCCTGCCACACAAGCATGGAAACCTGAATCTAGATCCTCAGCTGTAATGTGGCACCTTCTTGACCACAGCTACACCATGTTAAACTTTAGACTGACTCTGAAATTATCAGGCAGTTGGCCTAGGGCATAAGAACACATGGCAGCTGGACCCCAGTTGTCTTGGGGCTACATACTTGGGCTCCAACACCCTTGTGTTGTGTAGTATCCCTGGCCAACAAAGACTTTCATTCGGCAAAACTTTGAGTGGTCTTCTCTGGTGAAGCGCCTTACAACACAGCATTCATTTAGAGCCTAATTTGGTGGTAATTCCTTTGCTGGGGGTGGGGTGGGCAGAGACAGATGGTTTGTCTGTCGTTGGCCGGCCAACAAATCTAGCGAAATGGAGAGTTCCAGCTTCAGAGAAAGACCAATAGAAGAAGCCTAAAGTCAACCTCTGGTCTCCACATGCACACACAGAAGAGTACACACACACACACACACACACACACACACACACACACACAAAAGAAAAAGAAAAGGGAAACGAAAACCCCTAAGATTAATGGTGAAGACAAAGAGCTGAGAGTTGCGCCCCTAGCAGCCAGCTATCCTGAGTACCTGTCCATCTAACCAACCATCCTCAGATCTTTATGGTGTGTAGGGATGGGCAGAGATGGAGAATCAGGAGTGGAGATGTTTGGAGCTATTTAGTTGCTTGGGTGAGTTACTTACAATTTTAATAATATGCTATAGAAATGATTAGCCAAATTGCTAGGAAAGAAAATGGAAATATCATATTTGATCTTGTCATTTTGTGCTTAGACTTTGCATTCAGAACTGCACTCTTCATAATTCGCATAATTAAACAAAATTTAAAAGACAGATGCCGAGTCTCAAGATATTAAATTAGGTTACACAGCTGGATTGTAGAATGAGGACAGACAGTAAAATTATACAGCAATGACATATTTTCAAATTCTTTCCTGAAGGAAATCCTCATTCATTGTAGTGGGTACCAATAATTAATCAAAACCATTTTAAAAATGAAGACCATGCTATGTTAAAATCAATAAAAGTACATTCATCAGTTGATTTTGTTAGAGGCCTATCTCTCATCGATTAGAGATCTCCACTGAATTTTTGAACAATTTATATCACTAGCACAAAATAAGTTGTAACACAACTATAGAAAAGTAACTTTGCAGGCCAGGTGTGGTGGCTCATGCCTTTAATCCCAGGACTCAGGAGGCAGAGGAAGGCAGATCTCTGTGAGTTCAAGACCAGCCTGGTCTCCATAGCGAGTTCCAAGCCAGCTAAGGCTACAGGGAGACCCTGTCTCAAAAAGATCCAAAAAAAAATCCCTGTAGCCACCCAGTTGGAACTCACTACTTAGACCAAGCTGGCTTCAGTCTCAGAGCTCTGCCTACCTGTTCCCAAGTGCTGGGATTAAAGGCATGAACTGCCACGTCAGGTGAATCACTTTTTAAATTTATACTTCAAAAGTACATTAGTATTAATCATGGTGGCTGGCGCTGTAATCCCATCACTGAGGAGGCTGAGTCAATGAATTGGGCTATATAGTTAGACCCTGGCTTACAAAACCAAAGGCTGGACTTGAAGCTTGGTGAAAGGATGCTTAACTAGCATGCCCAAGGCCCTGGTTCAATCCCTAGCTCTCCCCTGATCAAATATATATATGAATTTTACATACATCATCAACTTTGAGAAGGAAAAAATGTTGGTATGGGAGAGTAAACAAAATGATAATAACCAGAAACCTTATAAGAGTGTTTTTAAAGTCATTAAGATAAGAACATATACATGAGAATGAGAAAATACTTGGTAGGTATCTACAAAATTTTGATTATTGTCTTTGTCCGTTTTGTATTGTTATTACAAAGAATCAGAGGCTAGAAACGGGGAAGATTTATTTGGCTCACAATTCTGGTGACTGAACAGTCTACCCAGCATGGAGCTAATGTCTAATGACAGCCCCTGAGTCTGTCAGAACATGGCAGAGGGGCAAAACAGGGAGCAGCTGTGGTTAGGCTTTACAGTTCAATCCATCAGTTACTGACTCAGTCAACTGAGACCTGACCCACTGCCCAGAGATGTTCATTAATCCCTTCCATGAGTTTATGACCCAATTGTTTTTAAGGGATGCTTCAGGATTCAATACTGTGTGTTCTTTTGGGGAATTAATTCTCAAAGCTCTGGCGAAAACAAACCACATGGAAATTTAGTACTAACATTACAAAATCCCCCCCCCCCCAAAAAACCAAAAAACCCAACAGTTCCCTCAAGATATTAACACTTGACCCCCACCTTGTACTCTTTATATGTCTTCTTTTAATGTATGTAGAGAAAAATATAGAAGGATGGAAGGGAGGGAAAGAAGGAACAAAGGATGAAGGAAGGCAATAATAATTCATTAGTTTCGCTGAATGCCTTTTCTCTCCAAACAACCCTTTTGGCATACAGTAGACCTCCCTAAATCTATTCCCAGGTAACCCCTAGAAACAGTTGACACTCATACTAGAATCCTGGTTCCTGACAACTCAGTAAAATTTACATAATATTTTGATCTAAGGTGATAACTCTAAAGAGAGAGCAGGTAAAACTTGGGAAGATCATTAATGCCACTTTATCCTTAAGAGTCCTTACATGAGAAAATACATGTATTAAAATTAATTAGAATTGTGGCTAGAAAGATGGCTCTGTGGTTAAGAGCACTGGATGCTCTTGCAGAGGACCTGGGTTCAGTTCCTAGCACCCACATGATGGCTAACAACCATCTATAACTCCAGTTCCAGGGGTCTCAGTCTCCTCAGACCTCCTCCAGCATTGGGTGCACATGGTGCACTTACATATACACAGGCAAAACAGCCATGCACATAAAAATAAATTTAAAAATTTAATTAATTCATCTGATAAACTAATTTAAAAATAACAAACTAAATCACATTTTTCTTTTACTTTTTTCTAAAAGTTTTCAGTATTGTTTATATCTCAGTTACATTAACTTGACACTTGAACAAAATACCCTGCTTTCTATGCCTAAGATGATTTTAAGACTGAATTGTTTATTTTTCTAAATTTTAATCACCTTAGCACTCCAAATTTCAACACTGCCTGAAGTAAGATAAATGGCATTTTAATAACTTTAGGGCCACAAAATAGGCACATCACATTATCCTGTCAGTCCAAAAGTAAATAGTACCCAGTTCTGAGAACTAGGCTTAAGTTAAACCCCAAATCCAATATTGAAGTTGGACAGGTTTTGACTCATCACCTCCTTCTTTAGAACCTACTGAGGATGAACATAGGTATTTAGTTGTGGATTCAAAACCTTTACCAGGGTCAAGATGAGTTGCAGAATACAATTTGGGCCTTTGACTAAACCGTCTTTTCTGTTCTAATTCACCACCCTAATTTTGGGTCTGAAGATTAGAAGCACAGGATAGACACCTACAGAACACCATGGGCAGGCACGTGAGTTGTCTCATACCCATCAAAAACTTAGAAGAGCAAAAGCAGATGTGCAAACAAGTCCACTGTTACAAGACAATATTTGTGCAGAGCATATTTGGGTACGGAGCAAAGAACTTGGGTTCTGGACTGTCCTCAAGACATTACTAACATCAGTACAGAAGAATCACTGTCACCAAGGTACTGACTCTTTCCAGGAGAGATGTACTAGATTATGCTTATTACACTACAGAAAGCCTACAACAAGAAGTCTAGGAGTAACAGGCATATGTGCACTAAACATGTCTAGGACTAACATCCTAGGGTTTACTAACAAATAAAAACCTTATCATTCAGAATTTGATAGAAATTGCTCTTGCTACAGGGTACCTGCTGCTTCTTTGTTCCTTTAACAATGGAAGATACTTTTTCTGGCCAGAGACTCTGGACTTGACTTTGATAATTATTAGTGATGGTCTTAGAGGACCACTTTGAAAATGTTGCATTCCTACTCGTAAGATAATTATCATAGACACCCATCTAAAGGTTGCTTTATATTCCTTCTTCAAAAAATATGTTTTATGTTTGTGGTGTGTTAATAGAAAAGTGTAGATTGAATGAATTACATAGTTATATATTGGAATTTTAAAATATTGATTATATGTTAATATAGGTCCCATATAATTAGCCTACATAACCTATCAAATATGTTTTTTATACACTGATTTGTCCCTCTGATCTAAATCTGTATGTTGAATCCCAAAACCCTAATATGATTCTGTTTGGAGATGGGGCCTTTAAGGAAGTAATTCAGAGGTTGAAGTATTCATCATGTAGTATGAGTGTTCTAAGAAAAGGAAGAGACCCCAGGAACACCCACATAGGAAAGGCTGCCAGCCCAGGTCTGTTGTAGTTTGTTTCTTCATCTTCATTGCTGTGACAAAACATTCTGACCACTACCAACTTGGGGAGGAAAAGTTTTATTTATCTTACATCTCCCAGGTCACAGTTCATCAGGGAGCCCAAGGTAGGAACTAAGGGCAGGAACCTGGAGGCAGGAGCTGGAGCACAGGCTGTGGAGGAATGCTGCTTACTAGCTTGCTCCCCTGGCCCCTGCTCAACCTGCTTTCTTATATAACATGGGCCCACCTGCAGCTTGCTTCCCTGGCCCCTGCTCAGCCTGCTTTCTTATGCAGCACAGGCCCACCTGCCCAGGGGTGGCACCACCCACAGTGGACTGGGCCCTCCCACATCACTCATCAAGAAGATGCCCCTCAGACATGGCCACAGGCCAGTCCAATAGAGGCAATTCCCCGATTGAGGCTCCCTCAACCCAGGTCTGTCAAGTTGACACTAAAGTTATCCAGCACACCAGGAAAGAGGCTTATCAAACACCAACTATGCCAACACTTTGATCTCAGGTTCCTAAACATCAGGAATAGGAAGATAACCTTGCTGTTGCTGTCAAGCCCACATAATGTAAGGTATTTTGTTATAGCAAGCTTAGAAAACTGCAACAACATTGTATGCTGTATTCTGTAAATTATTTACCAATATATATGGAATAGTCCACAACATAATAAGCATGGCATAATGTACTATAAGCATATTAATTATTAGTATATGTTTATATGATAATATCTAAATATTTGGCATGTTCTATATGATAGTATAAATGTAGTATAATAAATATAAGTATAGTCAGATATGGTGTTGGATAGGCATATCCCCAAAACAACCAGTAACAGCTGAATGTCTGAACCCTAAGAGACTTCATAGACAGAGGGAGAGACAGTCACCCTTCCCACCCAGTCGATCAACTTCAGTTGCATGAGAGGGCAGGCCTAAGGACAGGCACAGAAGAAGCCGGGAGACAGAGGGAAGTTGCCATCTTTGGTGGCACTCAGATGAGTGTGGAGCTTTTCAGCCGAGATGTAGGGAAAAGAACCCACGTGTGCCTTTGTAAGTAACACTCCTCCAGACACCATAAACTATACAAAACACCAAATAGAATGCATTGTGTTGGTTGTGTTGGTCAGGCATAGGAACAGCTTGGGGCCTGGGAGCTGAGAGAGTGCGTGTGGGCCTCCCAGAATTTGGTGTTAAAAATTGGCATAGTTTGGCTGGATATGCAGGATATGACAAACCACAGGAGTTTGGGAAGAGCAATGTAATGTCTCTGATAAGGAGAAAGGCTGAAGCAAAGTTGGGGGAGGGGAGAGTGTGGGCAATCTCCATTAGCTTAATGGGTTTAGCAGCAATCACATGGATTATGTGATAGATAATAAAATATGTAACTAAAATGAGGCTGCATACGCAGATGCTGATGAATTCAATGGGGGAAATCCCCAGGTGTCTGCCATCCTGTAAATGGCGTAAGATAGTGTAGTTGCTTGAATGATGGAGGTTGCTGCCATGCGTGTATGAAAATTCTTTTAAGGACTGTGGAAGGTCTTGAAAAAATTTTACAGGCCATGGAAACAAAATGGGAATTAAAAGAAAAGAAAAACAAACATTGCTGAAGCTGCTTGTCCCCTCCTGCAGAGACAATAGCCCCAGGGGAGACTGAAAAGACTGAAAGACTAAGGAGTTACTGGCGAATTCAGTATTGGTTTCAGAACTGCTTAATGATAAAGGAAAAGACCTAGAAATAAAAATAGCTAAAGATGCCCCTCAGATTCAACACTTACAAAAAGTCATGTTTCAACGTGCATTGATGAAAGCCTTACCAATGCTGTAGCCAGCAGAAAATACTCCACACTGCAGCTCTTGGGACTAGGGAAGACTTTCAAACAAGCAACAAAGGAGTCCCTCACCATGTGGCTCATGAGGACATGGGACATGAGAGAAAATGATATTAGTTTAAGTACTTCAGAAACATCACAGCTGAGTTATATAATAGCCCATCCATCCTTGAGACATAGGCTTTTTAACCTAGGCCAATACAGGGGAGAGAAGTCCCTAATGAAGTGGAATGTGTGAGGCATTAAAGATACCTAGTCATCATCAGTGGAGGCTCCCATGGTTAGCAGGTTCTGGAGTACCATAGAAGAGGGACAGATGTTACTGAGAGAATTAGGTATAAGGAGAGCAATATATGATGCCAGGTTTGCTGGCCCAGATAGGACTGTGTTCACCAAGGACTTACCAAAAAAAAAAAAGCTTAATTCAGCAGGGACCTCAAGAATGATATAGAGCTTTAACGGTTTTACTAAGTCCCTTAATGGGATAGGATCTTTGTAAAGTAAAGGAGGCTTAAGCAGATCTAAGTGACTCAAACCAGTGTGTAAAATATGTCTGTAAAATAATAGAACAACCTACAAGAGATATAAAAAAGGCAAGGCAGAAAAAGAGGTCCATTTGTGTTATTCGCAGACAAAAGTTGCAATATTTATGTCTAGCCCAAGTTCCTAAAGAAAAAACTGACAAAAAAATTGTATACTAAGGAGTTTCTGGAAGGCTTTAAAACCTAAGGAAGAGTTCACAAAAGGCATACAAAGGATAAAAACTGTCCCAGGGGTGGTTAAGGATCCCCAAAGATTAAACAAGGTACATTTATCTCCTGAGAAAGGCTATACTAGGGGTGGAGGCAGTTTTTCCCACCAGGGTCTCCCACCAGCAGTCAGGGATGGTCAATGGAGAGATGGCAGATATGGCCACAGCCAGGAGGTAGACCCAGGGCCTACCCAACTTGAGAACAACAGGTGCAGTAGGGACAAGAGATCCTCTGCCTCCTTAGCCCAGTGCAGGGTCAGGCAACTTGAGCCAGCACCCATGAATTTATCAAGGATGAACAGATACAGAGAGGATCCATGTAAAATCCCCAGAATTCAGAATAACTCCAAAGGGATAACTAAATATAGTAAAGAACTAACCAAGTTAATTCTTCTTATCTATGCTATGGTACCCAACTGAGATCTGTTGAGAAAACAGTTAATACTAATGGATAAAGTCTTTCCATACTGTGTTAGATCTTGCTATGTTTGATTTAATATATAATGTTAACTTCTGAGTGTTTTACAGATATGAAACCCATTTGAGAGATATCAAGTACACCTGAAGAAACAAAGGCCAGCAATAGCTGTAAGATTCTTGGGAGCTTTATGGTTGAGTAAGACAAGTGATACATACCAGAAGAGTCAATGACAGTCCAATCCTGTATGAAACAAAAAACAAAGGATCCCCAAACTACAATCGTTAAGTAAAAATTAAAGTACAAGGGGTGGGTTGCTCCCCTATGAGCTGTTGGCCAGAGAGATCCTAGAGGTCCTCAAATTAACCAAGGCTATCGCCACTAATGTCAGTTGTACACCAGGAAAGGTCAGTAAGGCCATGTTGCTGAAGACACTGCATGATGTGAGTGCGGGAGAGGGAGAGACGGAGCCGAGATTAAGCTGAAAACTCCCTGCCACTGGATGGATGGCTTTCATAGTGCCAGAAGACACTATGCAGATGATTGGGGATGAAGGATCCCCTATAATTCTGCTCAACAATGGACCCTGTGTGCTGCACATAATGGACATTCCAAGCAATGCCTGCTGGTACAGTAATGTCTTGACTAACATATATACAAATGACAACTTTCTAATTGGATAAAGCCTGCTCCTAGGGGTGGAACACACATTTGGTGCTGTAGACCAGGCCAACTCCCCATGTCAGGGAAGGCTGTAGGCCCCAATGGGGAAGCACTGCTGCAAGTAGTTTGTTCAGTAAATATGTATCTTCTAAGCATTTGTATTTACACCATGTTTGTTTAGATGATCCTGCTTCTTGTCATTTGTCTTTATAGTAGAGGAAACTCCCCACTAAGATGGATCAACAGCCACATCTTGAAAATGGATGATGGGGAGGCTCAGGAGTTAAATATCTCACCACAATAAAAGAAAGATCATCCTGTATCTGTCACCCCCTCCAAGGCTCAGGGACTTTTGTAGATTTGCAGAAAGATTGTGAGAGCCAGAGGAAGGAATGGCATGTTGGATAGGCATTTCCTCTGAAAGAACCAGTAACAGCTGAATATCTGAACCCTAAGAGACTCCATAGTCAGTGAGAGACAGTCACCTCTTCCACCCAATTGGTCACCTTCAATTGCTTGAGAGGGTAGGTCTAAGGACAGGCACGGAGGATGCCGGGAGACAGCGGGAAGTTGCCATCTTGGGCAGTGCTTGGACAAGTGCAGAGCTGAAAGCTCAGCTGAGATGTTGGGAAAAGAACCCATGGGTGCATGCCTTTGTAAGTAACTCTCTTCCAGACATCATAAACTATTCAAAACACCCTAAATAGAATGCATTGTGTTGATTTTGTTGGTCGGGTTTAGGGACAGCATGGGACCTGGGAGCCCAGAGAGAGCACACTCGAGCATGTGTGCATGCACACAGGCCTCCCAGGAGAGAATTTGGCGTTACGTATGGCATCACACACCTGAAATCCTAATTCTTGAGAGACTGAGTCAAGAGAATCACAAATTTGAGGTCAGCTAGAGCTATATAGTAAAATCCCATCTCAAAAATAAAAATAAATAGTTAAATATGTATATCTCTAACTTGGTATATATTTTTGTTACTAAAATAGATACTCTCCACAGCCTCCCTGTAGTGGTGTTATCATTTTTATAAACTAGAAGTGTATCTAGTATATTCATTGTAGGTCTTAGACTCCCCCATGGCTCACTGCTTTACTCTTGATCCATACATGGATGGTTTAAAATCCAAAAAATAGAGCGAAGAAAAGTTTTGATGCTATGTTATGATATTGTTTGATGAGGCCTCAGCAAGGAGGTACAAGCAAAGGTGTGTTGGCCGTGAAGGAACAGTCATCAACTGGACATGCTACTCAATTATGGAAGAAATGGAGTAAAAAGTGTAGAGGTTTTGTTATTACATATTAATATTTGCCAGAACATATGCACCATAGAAGATCCAGGAGAGAACCCAGGAGACAATCCGAGATTGTGGACAAGTATGACAAGTATGACTCCAAAAAAGCTTCCCAGCCTGTGCCCTAGCTATACTTCTACATCTTCCCAATCCTATGTCCTTCTCCTTTTCAAAGCTGTTGATGCTAAGGGCTCCCTAATTTACATCAGGCACCTAAAATTTAATCTCAGATGAAACAATAGGAACAGCTCTTAAACTACTAGAATTTACAACCTAGTTTTACAGTTTACTCTTTTATATATTTACAAGTTCCATAAAATTGGAAGAAGTCATTGTCATGAAATTCATGATACCTTTCAGTAGCAAATGAAGCCTGAGCTAAATGACCACTCAGCAGTTGTTTATTGAACTTCCTATCTGTGTGGGTCATTAAACCAGACAATACAAAATAGATTTACGCTGGGTGTGGTGGCACATGCCTTTAATCCCTGCATTTGGGAAGCAGAGACAGGTGGATCTCTGTGAGTTCAAGGCCAGCCTGGTCTACATAGTTCCAGGCCAGCTTGAGCTACAAGGAGATGTTAGGGAAAGAGGAATTTACTGTTTGTTTGAATATACTGCTTGCCTGAATTTACTGCTTAAACTTACTTGTTTAAATTTACTGCTTGTAACCAATTAACTCAACTAGAGACACAGGCATCCGGAGATAGAGGCAAAGTGCTACAACCCCCAGAGCCTGACCTGTTCTGTGTCATGTCATGTCTGCTTACACAAGATAACAAGAAAGAGTCGTACCAGGCACATACCAATCATCTCTCCCCAATTGAGACACCTGAAGGGAGCTGTGAAATGCTTGCTTTGAAACAATTGGCTGTATAAACACGGGCTTTTGTGTAACGGTTGTGGAAGCCTATATAATCTTTACCTAAAATTGTCTCAGGGTCGATTGTCTAACCAGACCTGCATGTTTTGGAAAGGGCAGTTGACCCCAGCTAGCTGGTTTAATAAAACTCTGTTTGATTCTTGCATCTCCATATTCGTGAAATTGTTCTCCAGAAGAGACCCACTGAGAAAAAAAATTAGCTTCACTTAGATTTTTTTTAACTGTTAAAAATTATTTTCTGCTGTTAATTCTGTCATTAAGTCTGAGGACTGTAGGAACAGGAAGTGACAGAAAATGGGAATGAGGTCTCACATGGAGAGTGACGAAAATGTTCTAAGATTGTATTGTGATTGTATAACAGAAAAGTTACTCAAAATCCTCAATTTGTGCACTTAATATGAAATAATTTTATGGTATGTAAGTTTTGTGGTGTTACTATGCCAATATTACAGTAACCAAAAGCCTGATCTTAAATTTAGTTTTTTAAGAGTGGGCCAGAACTTGTGGGACACTCATTCCCCTAGATCTCTCTTGGAACTGTCTGTGCCCTGGGACTGTGTTGCTAGAACTGGTGTTCCAGTCAGGCTTCACCCAAAATTTTATTAAAAATAACTCCTCCAGCTTCAGTTGGGGAAGTACAAATTTGGATCCACCCTTGTCTTATCAGACAATCTTGCCTTTTCATCCCTAGTTCTAGGCTATCTCATACACATAATGTCAAGCGTCCTTTCTCAATCTTCATGCCTTTGGTGAAGATGGGAGTGCTGTCTTTGAGTGCTTGATATGTTAATTGTCAGGCATACCCACATTCATTCATTAACTTTTTTGGGTGGAATACCAAATTAGAGTTCCTGGGGAACAAGGTTAGGTACCTAGGCCACAAGGGCTCAAGGTTCAATGAGTTTATCAAGATTAATCAAAAGTCATTAGCCTAGGCTCCTTCCAACAGTTTCTGTTTTATAAATGAAGAAGCATGCCCATCAGGTGATACTCTGGAAGTTCAGCATAGGTCAACATAATGTCATCTAAGCTCTCTATATTAGGTGGCTGGGGTAGGGCAGCATTGAAGAAGGCACATGAAACATGCCAGCTATTTATGCCCAGGAAAGGGTCTCTTTATGCCAGGCTGGAGCTTTCTGATACAGCTTTACTAATCATGCTGTGATCTAGGGAAACCTGTAAGAGAAAGCACAGCTGTGGAGTCTTAGCTCCAATTAATGAGAGAAACTGGATCCAGCTATTAGTTCGCCCTTAACTTAGTTTGTATAAAAACATGGGTTTTGATAGAACTTAGTTTTTTAAGATGGTTTCCAGCTGATGGTGAAAAAGTGAGAAGAGCAATTAAAAAATTCTAAAGTATAAATTATTCTTAAAAGATTTAAAGTGTAATTTGTTTCTAAGCAGTTAATCTTTAATTCCCCCATTTTGTTTATGCAGTAAATTTTTGAATAAACAAGTTAGTGTAATTATGGTTTATACTTTGAATAATATAAGTTCATGAGAGACATGACTTTCCCAAAATTGGCAAAAAAAAGATATTTAGATACATAAGCAGGACAACCATTTAATTTGTAATATGCACTTTAAACAGCTTGAACAGACATTTGTGTTCAAGAAGTAGTAAAATAAAATCTTAAAAAGTATTAACATACATATGAACCAATTTAAAAAGACTCAAGGAATTTATGTAAGTTTCTTTCATTTGACAAAGTTCATTAGGAAAAACATCTGGGGGTTGACTTTTCTGGAGATGATGATGCCTGCTGATTGCCAGTCAAGACAGGATGGCATAATTTTGAGTTTGCAACCTGGATAATTGAAAAGACAACTAGACTGTTAGTATGATGATTTTCTTCTGTGGAGACCAGGTATTTCTGCATGGGATCAAATGCTTTGTAATAAAAACAGGATGAGTTCATCATTGAAGAAAGTTTTCTTTAAAAAGAAAATACTTTATTATTTTTATTTTATGTGTGTGAATGTATTACCTGCATGTATGTAAGTGCATTAATATCATGGAAGCCCACAGAGGCCAAAAGAGGGTGTTGGATCTCCTGGAATTGGAGTTAGAAGGGTTGTTAGCCACCATGTGGATGCTAGAAATCAAACCTAGGTCCCCTGAAAGAGCAGCTAATGCACATTAACCGCTCTTTAGCCAGTGCTCTCCAGCCCCGGAAGGAGGTTTTTAATAGAGGTAAATATTGGTAACAAAAAGACTGAGGAATGAACCAGGTGGTTCAAAACAACTGCAGGATGGCTTGAACCATATAGTGGTAAATTGAAAAGTTAGTTACTGAATTGCTTGAAAGCAGAAATGGAAGCTAAAAGTTTTGCCTTTGGGGTGTTGTTTGCTCCAGGGGTTATAGAAAGTACCATATTCCAGCACTAGGTAATGGGGTTTTTGCCTGGTTTATTGTCTCTATCTGAAGAAGAGTTTTATTAGTAGACTGGAAATGCAATACATATTTATGGAAGAAAATATTTGAATGGGAAGTAATGAAATTCCACATGTAAATGAAAGGCAGCTTGTCTTAAAAATCAGCAAACACTATTTGTTATTTTTCTGTGTTCTTCAAAAGAAAGTTGAAATTATTTGGAGATACGGAAGTATAAATAATATCAAGAGCCTGTCTAGTAAACTGGATGGATTTGATTCAGCCCTGTTGAATAAGAGTAATTAATTCTTTGTTGATTTGGGGTAAAAATACTTTTGTTTGGGTGTATTGGTTAGAAATAGCTATTCAAAAATTCTTAAACAGGGAATTAATTGTCTAGTCATTGCTGTAAGGAGAAAAAAAGGAGTTTAAAAACCAAATAGGTAAATCTAATTGTATATGAGGAAGTTAGTTTTGTTTTAAATTCAGCTTCTAACTGAAATTGTTGTACTAGAGAAAGAGAGAGGTACCACAAGGTTCAGGATGGATTTAAATAAGTGTCTCCTTTAAGAAAAGCAAAACTATAAAGAGAAGCCAAATTGGGAATTCAGAGGGAAAGTTGAAGACAATTGAAATCCTTAAAACTGGTCAGAAGAATTTAATGTTATCTTTTTGGGAAGAGACAATTGTAATTTAGAGGCTTAATAAAAAGATTAGTGATAATATACTCAAAGTAGTTAAACATTTAGCCAAATTTCATCTGGTGCTAGTTATAAATAAAGTTTTTTGATGAAGCTTGTAAAATTCTTAAATAGATTTACATCTACGGTAAAGGCTAATAAGGTATAATAAGTATTAGGAAAAATTCTTTTCCTAGGTATATTGCATTGTTTATCCAATATTGACAGAAGGTGCAGCTACTGATTATGCCGAGTGAACATTTTCTATTTTAAAGTTAGACATAAATGCCTAGTTAAGCAGGCACAGAAATTGCAAATCTTCAAAAAGTCAATCTTTTAAATCAATAATAACATGGTAGTTTTGAAGGACTATGGTAGTTTTGAAGGTATGAGAGAGAACTCCAGATATGGTCATTAAACATTTTAAAAAGTCAGTTATACAGTCTGCTGGGTGTTGGGAGGCAGAGGTGGGCAGATCTCTGTGAGTCTCTGTGAGTTCATGGCCAGCCTGGTCGACATAGTGAGTTCCAGGCCAGCTGGGGCTACTGGGGAGACCCTGTCTCAAAAAAAAAATTTAAGAATTATGTAATATTTAGCTAAATCTAGATGTTCTTAAATTAACCTCGATCAGATATATATTCTATTTTTAAGCCAATTCTTGTAATAATTATCAAGATTAGATCAATAACAAAATTAGTTTAAATGGAGGTTTGCTTGATCATTGACCTTAGATTAGATTGTGTTCAGGGTCATATGGCCATAGATGAACATTAACTTATAAATTTAAAGAATATATATTATCTTTAAGTCTCATCTTTTATATATCTAAAATACCTTACTCAAGACCTTATAACACACAAAAAAAATCTAGCCATCTTAGTCTACATATCTAATTCCTTCTTTACTAAAATTTGTTTCATTTTCACATCCTTGTAATATTTTACCTAATATCATGAGACATAAATAACATTGATAAATTTACCATCTGCTGTAAGAACTTTTAATGCCTACCCTCTAATAAGTTTCTAATGGCAAACTAATACTTGATTTCATAAAATTGAACAATAAAAAATTGTGCCAAATAAGTTAAAGCCAGAATTTATTGGATTAGCTAAAAATAATAAGAATTTTACCAGTATAAAATGAACCAATAACATTTGAGCAAACAAAACTTTTTATAATCCAATTTGAATTACCTAAGATTAAATCAAAATATATTTAAAGAGGTTACCGTAGGTAAAATACAGTAGCAAACACATTTCAACAATTCAAGCCAAAATTTCTTGAAGCTGAAAATAAACAGTAATAAGAATCTGATCAGTATTATATATGACTCAATAACAACTGAGCAAACAAAACTTTTTTTATTGTCCAATTTGAATGACCTAAGATTAAACCAAAACATATCAAAACGGGTTCCTAAAAGTTTGTAGGGATTAAATTTTTTTATTTATTTATTACATTTAGAGTGATAAGCAACTTGTTATCTTTGAGCAAGGCAGGGAGCTGAATTGCATGTTTTAATGCATGTCAAGCTTCAGAGTGGTTTCCCTAAGTTTGTGGGGAAGCTTTAAATTTTTACTACATTATAAGTGATAAGAAAATTCTTTAATGTCTTAAGGCTAAGGAGGGAGTTGACTTGTCTCATTATCTCTCAGGAGAGGCAAAATAGAGATCCCTTAAGTTTATTTTACCATAAAATATTTATGTCATAAATAATAATAGTTTCTGTTAGCAATATTATATTCCTTATCTGTTCTTAAGGGCATAATGTTGTTATTATAGAGCTGTTTTTGTCTTCCTCTTGATCACTGAGTCAGGGGGCCATCTGGGCTCATGGCATTCAGAATACATTTTGAGATAAACAAAGCTTGGGTCTGAAGTTGGAGAGCCAAATCCCATCTTGAGAGTCAGCTTCTCAGTGAGTTTAAACAGCACATGGCAATTTACTAACATTCTAAAAAGGCATTTTATTCTTTTAAAATTGAATCTACTAAGTCTTGCATTGAGAATAGGAAGTGGCAAAAGTCAAAACACTTGATTTTGAAGGGTCAGTATTTGACAGCTCTTAAGTTTTTATAAGTTCATGGGTACATACAGTTAGCAGTGATAATGTATCTATCTGCCTTTCCTATCACCTCACTTGAGTTTATATTTTTGTGGTGACAAGGTTTTTGAAATAGTTTGTGTCTGCAAATGGAGGCTAAGGCAGCCTCTCTCCTATGATGATATATTCCATTATAGGCAATTTTTATTCTCTGTTTAAACTTTAGGCTTGAACCAGAGATCTAGGTTAAACAGATACAAGCTAGGTTTGTTTTGTTACCCATGTCTAAAATGCCTTTGTTTTGTTCTCTTGAGCTTTCTATTTCTCCCCTCATGAACCTCCATGAGGAGAGATGCCTTGCCAAATGTAGTTATTTGTATCACTGACATGACCCATATTTTCATGTATCTCATCCTTCCATATTAGAGACCCTAAAGAAGGCAGAGCCTATTTGAAATAGTCATACTCACTGATGTTGCTCCTAAAATACTATGACCTTAATGACTTTTTATGCCTGGTCAAATTGATTCTGTCAGTGAAGGTCCCACCATTCATAAATCTGAGATAAACATTGGCCTTACATGTATTAAGGAAGTCAGCCAACTTCTAATAATTGTAAGTTAAAGACAATCTTGACTTCATTGGGTTTAATTATTAAAATAGCCTTAAACTTTCCCTTTGGTCCCTTTAAAAATTTGTAACCTGATAGTGCACAGGGTGGATTCCTCATTTAAGGAGGGCTATTGGTCTGTCTGTCTGCATTAGAAAAAACATGTAATTTACCACATGCAATCCTGATTAAATACTCAAAATTTAGAGACCTCAGAACATAGAAAATAGTAACATGTAAAACAACTTGGATTCAAAAGCAGCATTATGGCCCAGAAACAAGAACAGTAAAAGAGTTTTGAATCTCAGAGAGAGCAACAGGCTTGGAGATGCAGGGCAGAAAGAGTAATTATTTTCAACCTAGCAAACACTAAATCAAGAATTTTAATATTTTTATTATTATTATTAACATTATTATTATTATTATTAAAAGCAGTTTCTTCCTTTGTCTTTGGCCCTAGGGAAGGGAGCTGTCTGGAAGGAAGGAGAATTAAGTGGAGGAGGTCCTTGAGGTTCTATAAGAAGTAATTGTTTTGGAAGTACATTATTCCTTTCTTGATAGGGCTGAATATCTACTTTAATTTGGTTCCAAAAGTTAAATGCTTCAATTGAACTATTTCTAAGCAGTAGCTTAATTGGTCATCAATTTTTTCCCCAGAATTACTAATTAAGTGTCCCATGGTTGGGATACCAAGGAAAATATTTCTGAATGACATTTAAAAGTTCATAAATTTGCTTTGGTGACATTTTAGTTCAAATCCCTTTAAGTAAATTCATTAGTTGTCAAGCAAGAAGATTTAGGAGATAAAGAGATTCTGAGAGTGAAAGCCAAAAGACGAAAAAGAAAGTGAACGTTTGAGCACAGTTCCTTGCAGCTTGGGCCTGGTAAAGGAAATAAAAGCAAAAGGTGAATAAAAACTTATTAAAGCATGTTGGGTAAGCTACAAGAAAGATATGTGTTGTTGTCATATCACTTACCCTGTATGTGACTGTGAACATCTGAAAATTTCCTTTCTCCTTAAGACTTTTGCAGGTACTTATTCATGAGCACTCTGGCACAAGCTATCAAGGAAAGTTTTGCACTTGTTGTCACACAACTTATATGTATAACTGAGACATTTTATATTTCCCTTTTTCTATGGGACTTTCCCAGCTGCTGATCCATGTGTTCAGTGTAGAGTCTCTTCCTCACATGGGGCACCACAATGTGGCATTACTATTCTAACATTACAATTACCTGAATAAAAAAGCCTGAGTCTTAAATTTAGTTTTTAAGGGTAGGCTCAAACTGAAAGGATACACATTCCCCCAGATATGTCTTAGAGCTGTTTATGGCCTAAAACTGTGCAGCTGGAACTATGTCCCTCAGTCAGGCCTCAATCACTTTTTTATTCAAAATCATTTATCCAGCTTCAGTTGTAGAAGTACAAGTTTAGAACTACCCTTGTCAGACAACCTTGCATTTTTATGTCTGGGCTCCAGGAGGTGAGATCAGTGGTACAGAGTCAGACTCTGGGACGTGTGTCTGTGCAGCAAGTCGTTTATTTTCCAGTTCTGTAAACTTATATACACACAGGGTCTAGTAGTCACATGTAAACCTCAGAGTAACCTCAGGGTGCAATCAGATAAAAAACAGGATGTTTATCCTTTACTAGTGTAGGCTACATTCCTTAAGAACAAAGGGCTAATGTGGGCTGTGGGCTATCTGTCAAGATGTTTTCTCTCAAAACAAGGAGCACTGTAAACTTTTAACCAGTCCTATTCCCTTCTGCTAGTCATGGGGTGTTCCACATGACAGGGACATGAGACACTGTGTTCAGAGTCTCCCCCACAAACAGAGGCTGTGGCCTGATCTTTAAGTCTTAGGTTCTATTTGTTCAAAGGCAAGCCATCTTGATTTCCAACATTCATTGCTAGTTCTAGAA
>NW_008358866.1:11386614-11392681 GCF_000622305.1 Nannospalax galili
AATCTGTCTTACTGGTTCATAAGTTTATACTTTAGTGTCCCACTACAACAGAACATTTTAATACTTGCTCTTCTCAAGTAGACAGAAAAGGGCCAGAAAGTGACAGATTCATCTCTATATCAACTTCTCAACTTTCCATACAATCTCCTTCTTCCAACTTAGTTTCGGAGTTTTGGTTAAATTTCAGGGGTTAAGCAAGGAAAAATATTTTAATGAGAAGAGGATACATGTTTCAAGGTATTTGCCTTCATTTTGATAATAAAAGAAAATTGTGAGTGGTAGGGATTTTAATTAGTCTATTAACCTTCTTCTTGCAGGTTTCCTCCAGAAACCATGAAAATGTCTGTCCAAATGTATATGTGGCAATGGGTCTGATTAAGTCAGGGCTGGACTGTGATGGACATGGAGCAATCCTGTGTCCTAGCTCTGTGAATTAATACTTCATGCTTTATTGAAAACAGGTGTTAATGCTGGAGATTGTTTTGGATCAGGATGAACTGGATTTGATGAATACTGGAATGCTGATAGAGTCTGAGGACTTGCACTGCTAGATGATGGTGACTGAAAGGCTGAAAATAATGACTGGCGGGGAGGTTAAAAGGTTTTATCGCCTTCAAATTTGAAAATTGTTGTTGTGGTAAAGCCAAATGTCCTGTTTTATGTTCAACACAAGTCTTTCCTGCTGAATCAATGGGAAATTTTGATGACTGTGCATCTAAATGCCATTATGTTGAAGGAACTGAACTTTTTACTGACTGCATAGATGAGCATCTTGATGATGAGACTGAAGATTTTGATGCTTGCAAATATGGAGATTTCGATAGCAGGTTTGAATTTTGAGAAGTGTGTAGAGTTGACTGCCTGGGTAATGTTGCTTTGGATGATTTCGATAATGGTGTACTAATATGTCTTGGTTGTGGTTGATGTGAAGAACTTGCTGTTGACAGAACTGAAGATGCTGAAGACTTTGACGTTGAAGGTATTGGTGGTTTTGTTAACAAAGACCATTCAGATGGGAAAGTAAAAGATGATGGCGATTGTGTGAAGGAAGCACAGCCAATGAGATCAGAAACTGTATCTTTTGAATCAATTCTATATGAGACTACTGGCACAGGAGATACAGGGGGAGTTCCTCCATTTTCTTCATCTTGTAGAAGTAGATCATTTGGAATATCCACATAAAATTCCAGAGGTGGAGGGGAAAAGTCAAAGAAATCATTGTCTGGTTGACTTGTTGGAATATCTGCCTCAGGAGGAGTTGGGGACATTCAGGAAGAAATGTTGCTGAAGTTCTAAAATCAGGTGATGGAAACTGGGTTTGGGAATGAATTTTGGCCACAAGTGTTGCTCTCTTTGAAGCTCTTAAGGCATCTAACCAATGAGGTGGTAATGGAGGTGGTGAAGCTGGTGCTGTTGGACTGACATATACCTCAATTTTAGGATGATTTTTAACTTGATGTTGAGGTTTTACTTCTCGTTTTCCGATTCCATAACTAACATATGGTGTTTTTGGTTTTTTTTTAAGGAAGAGAGAAGAGACAGGACAGGAAGGAGAAGAAAAAGAGTATTTAAATGCTCTATGAGAGATTTGTGCTCTTTTATTAACTAATGCTCTAATTTTTCTTAACTATAAATACATAGATAAATAAAGAGAATATCTTTTCAAACAGTACTTAAAGTTTTAAATGAAGACTCAGAGAAATGAAAATGTGTTGTTGGGACAGAATACAATTCAGTTGGCTATTCGGGAAATGTGCATGGAAGAGGAAAGAGAAAAGCATTAATTCACAGAGGGGACACAGGATTGCTCCAAGTCCCTCACAGCCCAGCCCTGACTTACTCAGACTCATTGCTACATACACATTTGGACAGACATTTTCATGGTTCCTAGAGGAAACCTGCAAGAAGAAGGTTAATAGACTAATTAAAATCCCTACCACTGACCATTTTCTTTTATTATCAAAATGAAGGCAAATACCTTGAAACATGTATCCTCTTCTCATTAAAATATTTTTCCTTGCTTAACCCCTGAAATTTAACCAAAACTCTGAAACTAAAGTTGGAAGAAGGAGATTGTAGGGAAAGTTGGGAAGTTGATATAGAGATGAATCTGTCACTTTCTGGCCCTCTTCTGTCTACTTGAGAAGAGCAAGTATTGAAATGTTCTGCTGTAGTGGGACACTGAGCTATAAACTTAGGAACCAGTAAGACAGATTTCTTTGTAGTTACTAAAAAGGTGAAGTGGGGCTATGCCTACACATGACCTACAAAGGAACACAAAAATGTAAGCTGGAAATTATCTACACATTAGACACTATTGGAAATCATACTTTACATTAATGTTGACATGGGCACTCTGTAGGTACAGGCATGGAAATGAGAGAAATGAAATTTAAAAGGCTGGGCTTCTATGGAATAAATAATCTGAAGACCATTGCATACTGAAGGCCCAGATAGATATTTCAGAAGGTCGAGAAATTTTCCAGTCTCTAACTTTATTTTTAGGTGGACCTGAAGGGCTAGGTAACACTTTCCCTACAGCTTTTGTTAAAACCCTGCCTAGTTCAATAAATAGGTAAGTTGAAAACGCAAAACAAAAAAAACAACAACAAAAAAATCTAGTGGATTTTAAGTCCAAGTATAAAACTAATGTCTTTTTTTCCTTTACTCTTATGTAAGACTTGCCCCTAGGAATAATAATGCTCACTTTCACACACACACACACACACACACACACACACACACACACACTTCATTTAAGAGCAACATATAATTGACTTCTCTGTAACTTATGTTTTTTATTCAGTAATAAGTCAAAAACCACTCTTCACTAGTGTACATAGAGGTTCATATGTTTTAAGAGAAGAAAAATGTGCATGAATTCTTTCACTATTGACATCCAAATTAGTGCCTATTTTATTATTGTAAATAATGCTACATCGAACTACTATTTCTATAGCATTGAACTGTAAAATAATAGCCAAGGTGTGAGGGATGGGTGCCAATGGAGGAATCAGCTCTGATTAGAATGAATTTTTTTGGTCTTTTTGACACAGGGTCTCCCTGTAGCCCCAGCTGTCCTGGAACCACTATGTAGACCAGGCTGACCTTGAACTCACAGAGATCCACCTGCCTCTGCCTCCCAAGTGCTGGGATTAAAGGCGTGTTCCACAACGCCTGGCTTAGAATGAATCTTTTATTACTTCATTTACATAGAATGATTTTACATAGTGATAATACAAAAGGTCAATTTTCATTGTTTTTATTATATTTTCAAATTTTTTCTACAGATTCCTTGTTTTCCTGTCTCTTGGACAGATCTTTCTGCTGACCTGCTACTGATGATACTTTTTCCCTTATTCCACCCAGTCTTCAAAGTGATATACATGTTAACATCAACAATAGCATAAGAAAGGGACAGATTTTTATACCTTAAAAAGTGCTAGATATTATCAATCCAAGTCATTTTATTTTAGCAATTCAGTGATAAAAATGTTACCTAGTTGCTGTTTTTCATCTTATTTCTCTAATCACTGAGGAATTGAGCTACTTTTCTTATTAGCCTTTTGCATTTCTTCTTTGAATGGCAGAATATAAAGTTATTAGTCCATCCTTCTGTCATTTATTGACCAGGCCAATGAGATCTGTAGTTTAAGAAGATCCATAAAATCAGGGCAAGTCTGAACCTGCATGGAAAAATACTTTCATTTTCACTAACACCTGCTAGTTACTATTTTTTTCAACAGTGAATATAGGAACCAAATACTGTAGTAATATTTGTTAGTAATAGAAATTAAGAAATTTGGGGACTGGGGAGATGGCTCAGTGGGTAAGAGTGTTTGCTGTGTAAGCATGAGGACTTGAGTGTGGTCCAGTACCCATGTAAAAGCCCAGTATGACCACATGCACCTGGAACTCCAGCCCTGGAGAGTAGAGATAGGCAGATCACAGTTCACTAGCCAGTCAACAAGCCTAGCCTAAATGGTGAGTTCCGGGTTAAGTGAGTGACCCTGTCTTAAGGGCATAAGGCAGAGCATGACACGCAGTGTCCTCCTCTGGCCTCTATACATATGCACATGGGAGCATGTATCAGCACACATATGAATACAACACACACAGAGACACATGCACACACACACACACACACACACACACACACACACAACTAATAAACCAAAATTTAAAGAAACTGAGAGAGTTTATATCAAATTATAATTTTTGGAGACATTTAAAATATTATTTTCATTCACTGTTGCTTTAAAATTGTTGCAACTATTAAACTTACTGCTCATTTTTGGACAAAACAATTCTACCAGAAAGTAAAGCATTCTCTGCTTTGCAAAGTGGGATTCTATCCATTGTTTCCTAAAACTTCTGGTCTTAACTGTGCTTAGACCAAATGGAGTGCTTTATATCATTCAACATATTCCTGTTGTGTACTTACATGCTCATAGATACTCTTCAGATGAGTTTTGCCAACACCATAAAACTTATCAACTTGTGAGAAAAAGACGTCTGGATCATAGATTTTTAAAAAAAAAATTGTGAAGGCATTGGAGCAGCAAAACTGTCATGAAGAGGTCTGAGGTGTTTCAGAGGATAAGTCTTTGTTATGCTTCTTGAAGCACAACTACATTTCTGGAAACAACCGTAACGACAAAAAAAAAAAAATCCTTTTTAAATGCTGCCTTAGTACATTCTGTTGGTTTAACAACAATATAGTATCTGGGGAGGGCTCACTCTCAGTTTCAGAGATAATGCTCGTTAGCTGCATATGCACATGGCAAAAGGCCAAGTAGGCTCCTGCAAGCCTTCTTTTTAGGACCTAATCCCTTTCATGAGGGCAGCTCCATTATGATTCAATCATCTCCCAAAGGCCCCACCTTTTACTGCTGCTGCTTTCAGGATAAGACTATAAAATGAATTTTGGAATGACACCAACAGCAGGGTCATAGCAAATACTGTAATACAAAAGAATGGTTTCATGAAAGGTCGGATTTTCACAGTCAAATTTTAAATCACACAAATTGATTAAAATCTTAAACTGAAGGTCCTATATCATGAACAGGTTGCTACTGAAAAAGTGCAGTTTCCTAAATAAGCTACTAATGTGAAAGAAGAAATTTGAAGCCGATACTAAAAATTTTTAATATGCCAGAAGACATGTTTTACTAGGATAAAAAATATTTGTAAAAATTTTCAAAAGAGAAATCTAACAAAACTCGGAAACTCTTTAGAAATCTGTCACTGTCTATCTTGATGACATTCAGATTTGATTTGTCAATGACTCTCATGGGCAATGCTTTTGACCAGGTATTTAAAAGCTCATCACCCAATAGAACATAATGTTTAATCCTTTTATAGAAGTTGTACAAGTTGTTTTGTTTAGATTTGGGTACTGGGAGTTGAACCCTGGCCTTGTTCATGCTAAGCACACAATCTACCACTGAGCCACATGAAATACCCTAGAAGTTTTATTGTTTTCAATATTACTTTTAAGGACCATTTTTAATTTTCTGAAAACTTAAATTTTTTTGTGACAAGTCAGTGTCTAGCTTCAATTTTTAATTGTTTTTGGCCTGCTTAAATACAGTGTTCCACCATCATTGGTGAAAAATCTGCACTTTCTACATGGAATTGCCTTTGTTTCTTTGCAAGTTTGCCAAAGGTCAATTGACAGTGTTTTCATGGATCCATTTGTGAGTTCTGCATTCTATTACATTGACCTGTTGTAGAACCCTGAGACCCTCTTCATTCACCTGCTACCCCCCAATCCCTCCAGACCCCCACTAATTGCTCTTTTAGCTTCTGTAAAATGCTTGGCTGCTGCTTTAGACATGCCTAGACATACCCTGCATGCCCTGACCCCTGCCTGCTATTCCCCACCCCCCTTCCAGGAAACTATAGATTAAGCAAGCCCGTGCATGAAAACTGCCCTATAAGGTAAAAACGGAGACTTCTGGCCCCACAGGTAACAGCACATTCCACAGCCCTGAGAATAGCACCTACCAATAAGAAACTTACAGGGCTGCATCTTATACATCCAATCGGTTTAAAATTATGTTGG
>NW_008358866.1:11399064-11413114 GCF_000622305.1 Nannospalax galili
TGAAATACCTTGATGAATGCTGTAAGAACTCTGCATTTTGATAGAAAACTCTGTTTAAAACGTTGATTTAGATTTACTTGCTAGCTTGCCTGTTCTGCCTGATTGTATCTACCACACATGGATGATTAACCTAGTTGAAATGCTAAGAATTGAAGTGCTGTAAACCTCCTTCCTGGACCCTGGACCCCTGACTCAGTTGATTTGCAATGTGTCCTGTAGGCCTGTTTGCACATACCAGATAACCGATAAGGAACAAAGAGAGGGAAGTTGCACCAGGCTTACACCAGATCTAGCCTTCCTGGAAAAGATGTTTAACCGAAACTATAGCTTTTAGAAGATGTTTGATCAAAGTGTCTGCTGAGGAATGCTTTTTGTGTAATGACTATGTGGGCCTATATAATCTGTACCTGAAACTGAATGGGGGTCGATCGTTCTGACCAGACTTGCATGTCTTGGGAAGCCGGTCGACCCCAGCTAGCTGGAAAGTAAAGACTCTGCTTGATTTTTACATCTCCAATCCCGTGCATTTGTTATCTGGAGGGGACCCATCCAGTCACGGACCCTAACAGGCACGTGCGGGCACCTTGAACCAACCAAAATGTGTTTTTGGCCCCCCCCCCCCCGCTTTGTCTAAAACCTATAAAAGGTTCCACTCTCCCTTACTCTGGGCTCTCAACACGGATCCGTTGAGTTGGTGAGGTCTGAGAGCCCGAGCTTAAGCCCGAATAAACCATAAACCTTTGCTTTTTCATTTTGGTGTGTTGGGTCCTCGGTGGTCTTTTTGGGGTCCAGTGGATGAGGTACAACACTGTAGGTTTAATTTTTGTCAGTAATGCAGTGTCTTGATCATTGCATTTTGTACTGAGTCCTAAAATCAGATGGTTTCAGCTCTCCAACTTTGATCCTGTGTTGATTGATCAAAGCTTTTTGTCTTTTTGCAAAAAATTTGTCATCTTTAAAAATAGCTTCTTAGGATTATATTAGGATTGTGTTGAATTTATGGATTAAATTGTGAAGAATTGATACTTTTAACAATATTGACTATTTTCATCATGAATGTGGAATAGTTCACACTCATTTAGGTCTTTAGTCTTATTCATCAGAGTTTTCTCTGTATTTAGATCCTGTACATATTTTGTTATAGTACCAAAGCATTATATTTTGAGGCGATAATTTAAACTATGTGATTAATTGGGGCTGGAGAGATGGCTCAGTAGTTAAGAGTACTGACTACTCTTGCAGAGGACTTGGGTTTGATTCCCAGGACCCACATGGCAGCTAACAACTGTCCATAACTCCAGTTCCAGGGGATCTGATGCCTTCTGACCTCTGCAGGCACTGCATGACATGGGTGCACTTACAGAAACACAGGCAATATACTCATACACATAAAAAACAAATAAATAACATTTTTTAAATGTGTGATTAAAAAAGTTTAATTGTTCATTCCTGGTATAAATATGATCAATTAAAGCTTGATTTTAATTATGTATTAATTATGTATTATCCTTGTGTCTTACAGCCTTATTGTGCTTATTAGCTCTGGGTGCTTTGTTGATTCTTGGAGATTTTCTACGTAGACAAATTTGCTGCAGAGAGTTTCTTCTGTACCTTCCCAGTCTTTACACTAATTTCTTTTTCTTGCCTTATGCACTAAGTAGAAATTGCAGGATGACATTAAACAGGATTGCTCAAGAATAAACACCCTTGCTATTAGAATCTTTGGGGTAAAACATTCAGTTTCTCAAGGTTACATATGGTATCAGGTGTAGGGTTTTTTTTAAAATAGATGTCTTTTATGTAATTTGTCCTCTATTTCTACTTTGCTCAGAGTTTTTGTTTTTTATCATGAACAAGTGATAAATTTTGTTAAATGACATTTATGAACCAATTGATATAATCAGTAGATATTTCTTTTTGATTTGATGGTTGGCTGATAGTAATTAAAATATTAATCAATTTTTGAATGTTGAAAACCTAACTGAAATAACTTCCACTTGGTTAAATTGTGTAGTCTTGTCCATTTCAATTGGCTAACAGGTTTTTGAGTATTTTGCATCTATGTGTTAAGAGCTTTTGATCTGTAGTTTTCCTGTCTTAGGATGTTTCTATTTGATTTCTTTATAAAGGTCTTGCTGGCCCCTAGAATAACTTCTGCTGTTCTTGCTGGTTATTAGAGAACTGCTATAATTTCTTTCTTTATTATTAGGGAAGCCATCTGGGCTTGGTGCTTTCTTTTTGGAAGTCTATTACTACTCCATCAATTTCCTTACTAGATATGCAATCATGCAAATGACCTGTTTCTCTTTGAGTGGGTTTTGGGGTGAATGCCCTTCCAGGACTGAGCACCACTGATGATTATTGGTGACTAACATTTTTTTCTCATTTTATTCACTGGTGTCTTTTCTTGCTTTCTGTGATTAACTTTCTTAGACAGAGATTTATCAAGTATGCATTAAAAAAAAATCTTGCAGCTAGAGAGATGGCTTTGTGATTAAGAGCAGGAACTGATTGCTCTTCCAAAGCACCCACATTAAATCCTAGCACTCACATTGGGTGTATCAGATCCTACAATCTTTTCTGGCCTCTATAAGCATGTGTACTCACAAACACAAATTCACACACACACACATATAATCATAAAAAAATTTGCTGATTTCTTCTATTTTTTATTTCAATCTCTATTTTTTATTTCAATTTCTGTTCTCATTTTTATTCTCCTCACTGAGAAGAAAAGCTTACCAATAGGTCCTTAAAACTGCAAATTTATGGGGTATCATGCAATATTAATACATATATGTATTGTGTAATGCTTAAATCAGATTGAACATATCTATCTCTTTAAACATATATCTTATTTTCTTATACTGAAAACATTTAAAGATCCTTTCTTTTAAGCTTTTTGAGGTACATTATCATATTTACATTACTGTGCAATAGCATATTAAAATGTTTTATTATAATTGTAATCATGAATACACAGTAATTATACAAATAAATGTGTTTCAGTTTGGGATGCCCATATATGTTCATAAAGAACCTTGACAATATACCTCTTCTCCTATCCACTCCAACCGTCTGCATCCCCTCTGCCCCAATTCCTCTCCCAGACCTCCTTGTTTCAGGTTACCTATCTTCTCCCTGTTTTTCTAGTGTGCAATATTATGAAAAATATGCACTATTTTTCCATGCTTGGTTTATTTTCTTAACATGATGCCTTCCATTTCTACCCATTTTCCTGAAATAACAGAAATTAAATCTTTTTTGTAGCTGAATAACAGTCCATTGTGCATATCTATGATGATTTCTTTATCTGGCCATCTGTAGATAGGTACTTATGCTTATTTAATATCTATGCTACTGTGAGTAATGTTTCGGTGACCATGGGTATGGTATCTCTTCTGTGTGCTATTTCCTTTGAAATGGAAGGGAGTGCAATAGCTGGATTAAATGGTGTTTTTTTTATATATAAATTATTTTTTTGATATTTTACTTACAATTTTTATTTTATGTGTATGAGTGTATTGCCTGCATGTAAGTGTCCCCATGTCATGTAGTGCCCACAGAGGTCAGAAAAGGGCATCAGATCCCCTGGAACTGGAGTTATGAATGGTTGTGGCTACCATGTGGGTGCTGGGAACCTAATCTGGGTCCTTTGCAAGAGCAACCAGTGCTCAAATACTGAGACGTTTCTCCAGCCCTTGTTTTTAGTTTATTGAGAAACCCTCTATATCATCTTAGATTCAAACTGTGTATATGTTTATTTGTTATAGTAGCTAGTTTGACTCTGGTGACTTGAAGTCTGAATATAGTTTTGATTTGCATTTCTCTGATGGAAAAAGATATTGAATATTTTTTCATATATTTATTGGCCATTTGCACTTTCTTTTGTGAAGTGACTATTCACAAAAACAAGTAAAGATTAGTTGTTCATTTGTTGATTTGGAGGTTTTTTGTTTTTATTTTATTTTTTTAGTTTAATTTTTTGAGTTCTTTGTATATTCCAGATATTTATCTTCTGTCAAATGACTCACTGGCACTGATTTTTCTCCCAATCTGTAGGCTGTCTCTTCTCTCAGATGATTGTTTCCTTTGCTGTTTAGAAGCTTTTTAATCTGATGTAATGTCATTTGTCGATTATTGCTTTTATTCTGTGAACTGTTAGAGTCCTATTCAGAAAATCATTACCTGTGCTAATGTTTTAAAGTGTTCCTTTTTATTTTCTTCTTGTGATTTGAAACTTCCAGATCTTATAGTAAGGTCTTGGATCCATCTTGAGTTTACTATATAAGTTGTATAAAGTAAAAAGTAGTCTAGTTTCAGTCTTCTGTGTGTGAATACTCAGTTGTACCCAGTTTTCCTGACACCATTGTGGAAGAGACTGCCCTTTTTCCAAGACATATTGTTGGTACCTTTGAAGAATCAAGTTGGTTGAAGATGCACAGGTATATTTCTGTTTTAATCCCAACATTGTACTGAGATTTTTCTTTAGTTTTTTTTTTTTTTTTTTTTTTTTTTGTGGCTCTGTAGTAGATTTTGAAATCAGGTATTGTGATCCCTCTAGCATTGCTGTTTTTGCTCATGATTGCTTTGGCTATTTGAGGTTTCTGTTTTTGTTTTTCTATATAAATTTTAGGAGTTTTGTCTGGTTCTATTGAGAATGTCATTGGTATCTTAATGGAGATTGCATTGACTCTATAGATTGCTTTGGAAACTTTGACCATTTAACATTAATAATCCCAATCAATGAACATGGAAAATCTTTCCACTTTCTAGTGTCTTTAATTTCTTCAATGTTTTGTAATTTTCATTGTATAGAGGTCTTTCACATCAGTAGCTATGTTTATTACTAGGTAACTTTTTCTTCCAGTGGCTATTGTGAATAGTATTTCTTCTCTGGTCTTTCTTTCTTTCTTTCTTTCTTTCTTTCTTTCTTTCTTTCTTTCTCTCACTGTGTAGCTCTTGCTGTCCTGAAATTCGCTACATAGACCAGGTTGGCCTGGAACTCACAGAGATTCACTTGCCTCTGCCTCCCGAGTGCTGGGATTCCTTTTTGGTCTTTTTGAGACAAGGTCTCCCTGTAGCCCCAGCTGTCCTGGAGCTCACTATGTAGACCAGGCTGGCCTTGAACTCACAGAGATCCACCTGCCTCTGCCTCCTGAGTGCTGGGACTAAAGGCATGCACCACCGTGCACGGCTTTGATTTCTTTCTTAAAGAGTTTGTTATCAATGTATAGGAAAGCTATCAGTTTTATATATTGATTTTGTATCCTGCAACTTGGTGATTTTATTTATCATTTCAAAAGTCTTTTGGTGGTCTGCAGGGTTTTCTATGAATATAATTATGTGTCTGAAAACAGGAGTAGTCTGACTTCCATTGTTCTTGTTTGTATGCTTTTCATTTCTTTCCCTTGTTTGATTACTCGTGTGAAAATTGCTAGTGTTATATTGAATGAGAGTGATGAGAACACACACTTGTTCGTCTTCTCAAGTGAAAAGCTTTCAGTTTTTCCACATTCAGCATGATGTTGGCTGTTCATTTTCCATGTATACCCTGTGTTATGTGGAGGTACAATCCTCCTATACATACTTGATTTGGTATTTAAGTGAAGGAATGTTGAATTTTATCAAGGCATTTTCTGCATTGAGATGAATATGTGATTTTTATTCCTGACACTATTTCTATACTGTATTACATTTTGACTTGCATATTTCAAACTACCGTTGTATTCCTAGAATGAAAAGAACATGATCATGATATATCATCTCTTTAAGATGCTCTAAATTCAGTTTGCTAGTATTTTATCAATAACCTTTGTCATATGGGTTCATCTTTTTATGTAGCTCTCTCTCTCTTTCTCTCTCTTATTATTGTATCTTTATCAAGTATATTAACAGAGTAATACTGGCTTCATATAATGAGTTTGGAAGGTTCTTTCCCTTCCTGTCTTATGTAATAATGTGTGTAGCACTAGTAGTGTTAATTCTTTAAATGTCTGGAATTCAGTGGTGAATTCATCTGGTTCTAAGCTCTTAGTTGTTGGATGATTTTATTCCTTGTTTAGTCTCTTTACTTGTATTGATCTACTTTGATTGCCTATATCTTCTTGGTTAAATTTGGTAGGTCATATATGTCCAGAAATTTGTCCATTTCTTCTAGTATTAGTATCTGGGTTTTCAAAAATAATCCCTGATGATCTTTTAACTTTAGTGGTATATGTTTTAATTTCATCTCTAATTTTATTTTATTTATTTAGATTTATTTAGATTTTCTCTTTATTTTGATAAGTATAGCTATAGGTTTGTCTATTTTGTTGACACTGTAAATTTTAGCCTTTATTTATTAGATTTATTTCTGCTTTGATCTTTCTTTCTTTTCTTCTACTAACTTTGGGTTGGGTTTGTTCTTGTTTTTTCTAAGGTTTCAAGGCTTACATTTTAATTTTTTTCTTTCCAAATTCTTCAGTGACCCACTGTTCAGTGGTATGTGGGGGAGTTTCTGCAAATTCTCTCTAGTTTATTGGGATCTAATTTCACTCTGATGTGGTCAGATAAAGCATATTTCTTACTCTTCTCTAATTACAAGTTAATACGTATTGATCAGTCTCTTCCATACTCCCTTCTCTGTTACCCACCAAACCATTGGTAGCCATCATTCTACTCCCAAGTACTATGTGATACAAGGTTCCAAATATGAGTTTGATCATGCAGTGCTTTTATCTTCTGTGCCTAGATTATTTTACTTAAAACAATGATCTCTGGTTCCATCTATGTTGTTGCAAATGACAGAATTTATTCTTTTTTATAGCTGAATAGTATTCCATTCTGTCATATTTTCTTTATCTAGTCATCAGTTATGATCAGGTTGTTTCCATTTCTTGACTTTTGTGAATAATGCTGTAGTAAGTATAAAAATGCAGTTGTCTCTTCAACATATTGATTTCACTTCCTTTGGATATATTCCCAGTAATAAGATAACTAGACCATATGGATGTTCTATTTGTTTGAAAAAAAACCAAAGAAACTTTCACACTGTTTTCTATAATGGCTACAGGAATTTATATGCCTACAAACCCTGTGCAATGCTTTTCTCTTCTTCACACCCTTGTCGACACCTGTTGCCTTTTATCTTTTGGTTCCTAGTTGTTCTTACTGGAATGAATGATACTTCATTGTATTTTCATTCGTATTTCACTGAGGGTTAGCGATGTCCAGCATTCTTTAAAAATACACTGATCAGCAATTTATCTTATTTTGACAAGTATCTATACAGAACTGTTGCCTGTTTTTACTTGGGTTAATTGGATTATTTGGGGAGTAGAGGTGTTTTCATTGTTTTTGAGCTCATTGAAATTGAGCTTTTTAAAAACTCCTTGTCTGTTATAGGTATGAATCCCTGTGGCGTGCATGCTTTGTAAACATCTTCTTCCACTCTGCAGGCTTGTTGTTTACTCTGCTGTTTCCTCTGTGTCTCACTGCTATAATTTCCTTTCTTTTGTATGCTTTGCACATAAATTGTTTTCCTTTTTCTATTTTCCTGAGCTGAGATTATGGATTTTTTTAAAAAGTTTTCACGTCTTGAGATTTTTTTTTTTTTTTTTTCTTTTTGAGAAAGGGTCTCTCTGTAACCCCAGCTGTCCTGGAACTCACTATGTAGACCAGGCTGGCCTTGAACTCACAGAGATCCGCCTGCCTCTGCCTCCCCAGTGCTGGGATCAAAGTTGTGCGCCACCACGCCCAGCTTAATTGAATATTTTATTATATTGTTTTATCATTTAGCATATTAAATATACTTCTTTGTAAGTAAAAATAAGCTGCTATAGACACTTCTTTGCAAAATAAAAATAGAGGCTGTCACAGAGTATGGAATTTGCAATATTATTTCCTCCACCTGCTCCCTCCCTCTTCTCCAGTATTGGAGAGAGAATCCAGCACATACCTGATACATTCTAGGCAAATACTCTATAACAGAGCCATATCCCAAACCTCTGCAAACTTAATCTTTTAAATATTTATTTATTTTTATTTTGTGTATATGAGTGTTTTGCCTGCACGTATGTAAGTGTACCATGAAGGTTCTTAACCACTAAGCCATCTATCTCTTCAACCCTTGCAAGACTAATTTGTTTTTTGGTCTTTTTGAGAGAGGTTCTCCCTATGGCCCCAGCTGGCATGGAACTTGCTGTGTAGACCAGGCTGGCCTTGAACTTGCAGAGATCCTCCTGCCTCCTAAGTGCTGGGATTAAAGGCATGTGCAATGAATGGCTCAAGCAAGCCTAATTTTTTAACTAATAAAATTTACCTACAAACAATACAAGAAAGGGGAAGCAAATATCTGATTTCTACCTTGTTACAGCTCAGAAACTGAGAAGCTCCAAAAACTTAGGGGAAAAACAAAATCTAAAAATTGCTGAGTAACAAAAAGGAATGGCACATCGCCACAAGGGGCTGGTGAGATGGCTTGGCAGGTAAGAGCACTTGCTACATAAGCATGATGTCTTGAGTTCAAGTCCTCAACACCAATAAAAATGTGCCCTGTAATCCAGCACAGTGGGGTCACAGGCAGGAGGATAACAGGGCTTGCTAGTCACCAGCCTAGCTCCAGGTTCAATGACAAGCCCTGTCTCAAAGGAATAATTCAAGCTGAGCGTGGTGGCACACGCCTTTCATCTTAGCACTCAGAAGGCAGAGGCAGGCAGAGCTCTGTGAGATGGAGGCTAGCCTGGTCTATATAATGAGTTACAGGCCAGGTGGGGCTACAGAGAGACCCCGTCTCAAAAAAAAAAAAAAAAAAAAAAAAAACAACCCGCAGGCCTAATATGAAACAAAACGAAAACAACAAAAAAGGCAGAGAATGATAGAGCAGGACCTAGTGCTATCTTTTGGCCTCCATGCACACCTAGGTGTACGCACACATATGCTAATACTACACAATACACTACACCACACCCACCCACACGCATGCACGCACACGTACACACACACACACACACACACACACACACACACACACAGATACCCAAACTGTACTACATGTTTTTCTTCTCCATTTTGAAATTTGTTAATCACTTTTTTTTTTTTGTCTTTTTGAGACAGGGTCTCCCTGTTGCCCCAGCTGTCCTGGAGCTCACTATATAGACCAGGCTGGCCTCGAACTCACAAAGATCCGCCTGCCTCTGCCTCCCAAGTGCTGGGATTAAAGGCGTGCGCCACCACAAAATTTGTTAATTACTTTTAATGAAGAAAAAATATTCCTTAGCCCACATGTTCATGTTTTATATTTCAAGGACATGGTCTGTGACAAACTTCTATGAATCTTAATCTGAAGAAATTATTTACATTCCTAGATCATTTTATACTCTGAAGGATTCCAGCCTTTTTAACGCCTCAAACTTTTCCTGGAATCACAATTTCTGTGAGAATCTATGTATGCCTTCTTTCGTGATTTAGCCACGGGAAACTTACAGAGGGTTGTAACTCCAGGGAATAAATGAATGTTCTGATATGAAATCCCAGGTGCATTAACTGGACAACCCACATCTGAGGTTTCCTACAAATAGGAGAGACTATGGTGGTTGGCCTCCACACTCCAGGCTCTTAGTGATCATTTTCCTGCTTAGTGCCAGAACAGAGAATTTCTTTTTAGCTCACTTCTAATTAGTATGTTTGTCTACAAAATTTTCATTGCTCTTCAGTCCTACAATTCAGTTCTTTTTCAAAAAATATCATGGTAACTTGGCATGGTGTCTGGGGTCTTTAATCTCAGCATGTAGGAGGCAGAGGCAGGTGGATCTCTGTGAGATCCAGGCCAGCTTGGCCAACATAGCAAGTTCCAGGCCAGCTAAGGATACAGGGAGACTCTGTATTAAAAAAAAAAAAAAAGTAAATAAATAAATACAACCATGGTGTCAGACTTGGATTACTAAGAACCCTCTTCCCTGATAGTTTCATTTTGCATACAGTAGCAACTGAAATTTAGTTAAAAGATTTAAAGAGGGCTGGAGAGATGACTCAGAAGTTAAGTGCTGAATTCCCAGTACCCACATGGGGTGGCCCAAGAGAATCCCAGACAGTAACCCAGGATAGAACTGGGAAAATGAACAGTAGACCCCAATCTTATCTAAAGGAATATCGGCAACAGCTTTCTGCTAGATGAGGAAATTAAAACAAGGAATTATAGATAAGTTGACTCAGTGGATGGATAAGCACTGGGGAACAGCTGGGGGCACTGACAACGCAGTGGACAGTAACAGGGACTAGAGTATATAGGCTCTGGTGTGGGGTTGGTGATGGGAGGGTGTCACTTGGGATGTGGGTATATAGATGAATAAGATTGTTTGGGATGTTCTGTATGAAATACACACACACACAATCAATCAATAAAAATGAGTTATATTTGAGGAAGAAGCATAAAAAGTTGCTTCATGTTAATTAGTAGATTATTACCATGAAATCTTCCTGATGACTTTATATCCATGCTCAGGTGCCAAGGAGCTCAGAAATTAACTGACTATGATTAGTAATAATCAGATATATAGAGATTAGAGATGCACATGCAAACATCTAAGTATTAGTTGCATTAAAAATGAGTTTTTCTGTATGAAGCAGTATATTTTAATAATGAAATGGAGATCTTTTTTAAAGGGTAAAACCTCATTCAGTTTTATGTCTTATAGGGTTTATACTGAGTACAATATTGTATAACTGTAATAATTCAACTGTAAACCTAAAAATCTACAGCCAATTTTGAAAGAGATGCATCTTAGCTCTGGAAATTGAATATATCAATGCCATTGTAATGAAATACTTCTTCTAATTATGTGGTTATTAAATAATCTTTTAAAAAGACAATGATTTTAACATAATATCCCTGCAACTATAATAACCACATTAATTGCTATATAATATTCCATTGTGAAAGTGGAACCTAATTTACATACCAATTTCTTTCTTAAAAACACTCTTGAAGCTGGACGTGGTGGCACATGCCTTAATCCCAGCACTCAGAGGGCAGAGGCAGGTGGATCTCTGTGAGTTCAAGGCCAGCCTGGTTTACATAGTGAGTTCCAGGACAGCTGGGGCTACAGGGAGCCCCTGTCTCAAAAAGAGCCCCCCCCCCGCAAAAAAAAAAGCTTGAGCTGGGCATGGTGGCGCACGCCTTTAATCCCAGCACTTGAGAGGCAGAGGCAGATGGATCTCTGTGAGTTCAAGGCCAGCCTGTTCTACATAGTGAGTTCCAGGACAGCTGGGGCTACAGGGAAACCCTGTCTCAAAAAGACCCCTAAAAATGCTTGAATTGATTTTTAAAAGTTATTTTTGATTATTCATATGCTTGTGTATCTATATGGATGTATGTGCACATAAGTGTAGTTGCCTGTGGAGGCCAGAAGATGGCATCAAACCCCTTAGAGCTGGAGTTACAGGTGGCTGTGAGACACTGGATGTGGATGATGGGAACCAAACCCAGGTCCTCTGCAAAAGTAGTATGAACTCAACTGCTTAGCCACCTTTCCAGCCCCGATATACCAATTTCTTAATTGGGCTTGTTGGCTATTTTTAATTTGTCCTCCTGTTACATAAGCAATGCAAGCCAGGAAACAGAAGGAGAGAACTATAGTCATGGTATGAGAAAATGCTCTGCAACTTACCAAGGGAGAAAAACAATCAGTGATTCTGCCCAGCTGTAAAGGCTACAAACTGTAACAATGTCAGACCCAGCAAACTATTTCTACTGGTGCAATAGGAACACTTTTAGCTTGAGGATAATCATCAGGCGTCTAATTGGACTGAAGGCCCGTTCAGTCAGAGGGAATCTCTGCATGATATTGTAAACATAGCCAAGTACACATGGCTGGAGAGGTCATAGACCCTAGAAAATAACCTACTTCTGTCACTTTCCTAGACCAATGTAATGTCTTACTATATTTTAAATATATATCCTTATATTTACAGTATATCCCTATATTTCAGTAGGAACTGAAATATATTTAAAAGGTTTAAAGAGGACTGGAGAGATGACTCAGCAGTTAAGTAAGTGCTCAATTCCCAGCACCCACATGGTGACTAACAACTGTCCTAACTCCAGTTCCAGGGGACTGGACACACTTCTCTGCCCTCCACAGGCACTGTACAACATGGGTGCACTTACATATATGCAGGGATAACACTCATACATATAAAATTTTAAGAAAAATTTTTAAAAAGTGCAGATTTTCTGAAGGACCCATGGGTGACTTTCCTAAAACAGTGACAAAAAGATTCAAAAAGATTCCTGCGGCTCAACCCACGGCAATGGCTGGTCCTTCTTCTTTTCATTATGTTCATTTTAAAGGTCAGATTTTATCTCCTTTTACTTTATTTCAACCCAAGAGCTCGTGGTGGATCTCAGTTGGTTTTCCAAGAATCTGAACTTACACATTATTTAATTCTTTTAATGGGATTTAGACTGTTTGCTAAAGAGTGTTCAAATGGGGAATGTCCCAACTGTTGCTCAGCTCTTTTCTTCAATGGGTTGCTTCACCGCTGGACTCAAGCCAGCTCCTACTGCCAAGCCGCTGGCGAGCTTTGCTTTCCTCTGAAATTCCCAGCTCGCATCACATTTGTGTTTTGCTGTGTATTTTCAAGAATCAAATTTTATGATTTGTGTCCAGTGCTGTTAGACTCGTTCTTTTCTTTGTATTATGACCCCTGTCTTTTGAGATGACTCTAAGGATGAAAGGAAATAATGTTTGTCACCTTAGTGTGGTGAGCACATGTTCTTCTACTGGATAATGAATAAATAAACCAATAGGCAGAATTATAATGATCAGGCTAGCTTTGACTAAATAAGAGAGACAAAGATGAATTGGTCTGACTGAAAATTCAGGCTCTTCAATGACATATGAAAAACTTGTATTCAAGCCAATATTCTTGAGCTTATGCATATTTACCATGGTATTTTAAAAATACAAATTATCATTTGATATTTATATAATTCATTTTAGGACTTCTTATCACTCTTTGGAACTGTATATTTTTCCACTAGCATAAAGCAAAGTAGCATACATATGTATTTTCAAATGAAGATAAAAATATGAACTATGGTTATTCTCAAGTAGAATTTTGAATGATGTCAATGTTTTTGCATTTGGATTATACTTTCTAAATTTTCCTTAACAAACACATATCCAAATTAAATGACACATTTTAGAAAATGAATGTATTTTATTTTGTTAACATTCAAAAACATTACACCACGTTCATGGAGTCATAGAAATGCAATTACATGCTAAAATAGCAAATTTAAGACACGGGTAAATCTAAAAGTATAAATAGACTAAATATGCAGGTTGAATAAAATTGTTGTGTGTGTGTGTGTGTGTGTGTGTGTGTGCACATGCTGATAAAATGTGCAAGTTCAAAACTTCAAGCATTATTTCTTCTCTAATTCTCCCTGCCAGCTGTTGTCCTTTAAAACAACATACCATTGGAATGACTCGTGAGAATCAGTGTGAAACAGAACATGTCATTGCTAGAAGTTTTTCCCTCTGTAGCAGGGTTCGCACTATTTGGCAGTACTATATAAAGACAAAGCACACTTACAGAAGCGATTAGAAATTAGTCCTGTCAGCACACCTAAAAGAACTATAATTTTGCTAGTAATGTGCAACAAAAGAATCAATGTTAACTATTCATTTAACAATAACTCTTATTATGCAAAAGAAATTCTGCATTGCCAGAATTAAAGTGGGATCTCAGAATTCTAAATCTTGCAAAGGCCCAAGGTGGCAGATACCGGTCTTGGTGGACTCCAGCATAACATCTCTCAAAGCTTCCCATAAATTATATGAAATTATATGTGCAAAGTTATTTTATAAAAATATTGTAGCTAACATTTTTCTCTTCTTTTTTGATACTCTGGAATTTTTCTATAAAAATGCTGTAGAACCGATTATGATTAGTAATAATCAGATGCATACAGATTAGAGATGCAAGCACCAACATCTCAGTGTTAGTAGCAAAACAATGAGTCTGTCTGCAAGGAACAATATATTCTAAAATGAAATGGGGA
>NW_008358866.1:11413205-11414538 GCF_000622305.1 Nannospalax galili
GATACTTACACCCTCTTGTGAAAGAGATGTACTCCTGCTCTGGAGTGTGTTACTGAATATGTTAAAGCTGTAGTGAAATGCTTCTTCTAATCATGTAGTTATTAAAAATTAAAAAAGATTAAAAATAATAATTCTTCAAAGCATAAAAAAATACTTGTGGAGTCAGGGGTAGTGTGTGCAGGTATGTATTTGTGTGCATGGGCATATGTGCACATGAGTATATGTGTGTGTGGTGGGCAGGAGACAACCTGGGGTGTTGTTTCAGCCTGGGGTGTCGGTCATCAAGCCTTGTCCACCCCTTTTTTTGAGACAGGGTCTCTCACTGGTCTGGAACTCATAGAGTTGGTTATAATGGCTGGCCAGTAAGCCCCAAGAATTGGAATTGGCCTGTCTCCCTCTCTGGTGCTGGGATTATAAGTATGATCTACCGTGTGTGTGTGTGTGTGTGTGTGTGTGTGAATTTGGGTTTTAGAGATTTTAAACTCAAGTCCTCATGTTGCAAGGCAAGCACTTTACCTACCGAGTTATCTTCCCAATCCTCAAACACCTTTTAAAGACTATGACAAATGACTGGCTACTTAGATAAATAAATAAACAAAATTAAATAGGAGCTCGATTAAAGACAGAAAATCTAGAAGGCGGCACAAAGATAAGACAAAAAGTTGTTTAGAAGATTAATAATGCAAATATGCAAATGTGATATTTTGAAATGCCCCTGGATCTCTTAATTATCAGAATAAGTTTAGATTGAAACCTGAGGGAGGGGAATAGCCTTAAATATAATAATGACATTAGGACAAATTTCCAAATCTGGGAAAAACAGCAAGTACAAAGAGTGAGCGTTTTCATTTTCTATGAAAACAAAGAGGCAAAATTTGTAAAAAAAAAAAAAAAAAAAGAAAAAAGAAAAAGAAAAAAGAAAAAAGAAGGAAGGGCACCGTGTCTCTTCAGTGCCACACTTGGGTGACAGCCACCCAAGGATTATCTAGGGAAATGGTTCTCAAACTGCCGCACACATTCATAGTCTTTTTAAGGTCTTAATCAAAATGCTGGTCCCACAAAGTTTCTGACTGTGCAGCTCTGGCCTGACAGTGATCATTTCTAACAAATTCCCAGGAAATGCAGATTCTGTTGATTGAGGAACAAAAATTTCAGAATTACTGATAGAAGATGCATCAGTATCTTCTATCTTTTATCTTCAATTAATAAATGTTATTAATTGAACTTCCTTGGCATTAATTTATAGGCTTCTGTCCAATAAATGCAGAAACATTTTTTTTTTTGGCCAGAGAAGTAGATAACTGTGTCCTATAAGAATGTAAGTAACAGCTAC
>NW_008358866.1:11414574-11421384 GCF_000622305.1 Nannospalax galili
TGTGTGTGTGTGTGTGTACATGTGTGGAACACCTTCTAAGTGTTCCCTGACCTGGTTTTTAAGATCTTCCTGGCTACTTCACAAATAAGAGTTCAATAGCATTCATTACTCATATACTTATTGTATTTGTATGAAAGTCAAGATTTTTTTATTTTGTGAAAACTATACTATAACATACTTGATTGAACAATTTTGCCACATTTTGGTGATTTTTTTTGGTTGTTGTTATTTCATCTATTTTGTTGTTGTTGTCAGTAGCGGTGATCAAACCTTAGGCCAAGTATTGTACACAGCATGTTCAGAGAACATATTTTAAATGGAAAAGTACGTAATTTGTAAAATTCATTGAGTTACTTTGAAATTTCTTAGGCTATTTCAACAGACTTTCTTTCTGGCTTTGATTTAGATGGCTTTTTGATTTTCAGGAAATTTTATTAAGAAGGACCATTATGATAATTATTATTGGCCCAAAACAATTTTCTTTTTCTTTTCCCTGAAGAAGCTTAGATTCTGTAGGTTAGTGTATGGAAATATACAACACAACTATGTATGTTCTTTTAAAGTCTTAGGCTATTTCAACAGACTTTCTTTCTGGCTTTGATTTAGATGGCTTTTTGATTTTCAGGAAATTTTATTAAGAAGGACCATTATGATAATTATTATTGGCCCAAAACAATTTTCTTTTTCTTTTCCCTGAAGAAGCTTAGATTCTGTAGGTTAGTGTATGGAAATATACAACACAACTATGTATGTTCTTTTAAAGACTTGATGCCATTCATAGGAGGTACTAAAATTTTCATATTTTAGCATGGAGAAATAATAACAATATAGAAGTCAAGAATTTGTGCTTTCAGGAAGTCCTCAATTGATGTGGGATTCATAGCTGCCAAGCCAATCCCAAAGTAATAATTTCCTGTGAGTCCTGGGGAACCACTAAGCTTTTTGACTCCTTTGCAATGTTTGCCAAGTTTTGTAATATTTGAAAAACTGTGCTATGATAGTTTAGTGAAGTTGTAGGCAATGTTAATAAGTTAGATGAGCCAATGAAAAAAAAAAAGACTATTAAAAATATTTAATTTTCCAGACATGGTGGTGCATACATGTAATCCAAGCCTCAAAAGGCAGAGACAAGAAAATTGCCATGAATTCAAGGGCAGCCTAGACTACAGAGTAAGCACTATCCTAGCCAGGGCTACATAGCAAGACTCTGTCTCATATATATACATGATATATATGATGTAAATATATATCGTGATGAGCTACTATTCCACACATGTTAAAAGACAAACACACACATGCATGCACATGTGCACGCATGCACACACATGCACATACACTTGCACACACACATTTATCTCAGATGTTAGCAAGGAAGGTGTTCCTGGAACCCTTGTACATAGTTGTTAGTTGTTAGGAATGCAAAATGGTATAGCTCTATGGTGGTATATTAGTTATTTTTCTCATTGCTGTGAGAAAATAACTTGACAGAAACAACTTAAAGAAGGAAGGATTTATTTTGCCTTACAATTTGAAGGTATAGTCCATCATGATGGGCAAGTCATGTTGTCAGCAGAATGAGGCAGCTGGTCACATTGCATCTGCAATCGGGAAGCAGAAGGAAGTGAATGTTGGTACTCAACTCATTTTCTCTTTTTTATTTATTTTGGGAATTCCACCTCATGGGATGATGCTTCATTCTGGGTGGGTCTTCCTCCCCCCAGTCAAACCTTTCTGGAACTCAGATATTCAGAAATGTGCTTCCATGGTGATCCTAAATTCAATGAAATTGACAAAGAAGATTAACCAGCAAAGGTGCTTTATCAAAAAATTTAAAAATTGGGGGCTGGAGAGATGGCTCAGGGGTTAAGAGCACTGGATGCTCCTGCAGAGGATCCAGGTTCAAATCCCAGCACCCACATGGCAGCTAACAGTCCATAATTTCAGTTCCAGGGAATCAGACAACCTCTTCTGGCTTCCATGGGCACTGTACAACATGGGTTCACTTACATATGTGCAGGTATAACACTCATACACATAAGATAAATAAAAATAAGTTTTAAAAAATTAAAAATGGAATTACCGTATGATCCAGAAGTCCACACGGTCTCCAAGAGATATTCCCCACTTATGTCTATTCAGGCTATTCATAATAGCAAAGAGGTAGAAGGAATTCAAATGTCTATCAATAGATAAGTGAATAATCAAAATGGTGGTCATATAAACAATCAAATATTATTTACCCTGCAAAAGAAAGGAATTCTTGTCATAGGCCATGATGTGGATGAACATTGAAGAACTTATACAAAGAGAAATATATTAGTTACACATACATATGCTGTGCAATTTCACTTCTGTGAGCTATCTACACTAATCAGATTCATAGAAACAAAGTGGAATCATGGATACTAGGGACTTGGCAGGGAGGAAAAAGGAGCTCTCAAATAGACAGAAAGTTTGCTTTGTACAATGAAAGCTTTCTGTTTTCACTACGTAACAGTGAATTATTTGAAGCTAAGAACTATGTACTTTAATGTAGTTAAGATGGTAAATTTTGTTGTATTCTTTAACATAGTCCAAAATAGAAAAAATTTCATAAATCTTTATAAGATTTACTTTCAGCATCACAAGTGCCAGGATACAGATGAGAACCTCTATGTCCATATACTTTATGTCTTAAATGCCACTTTGGGAATATTGTTTCTAGGGCTAGAAGTATATTTCCTATTGTGAATAAGTATTAACCTAGAAACCTATAATGGTGTATTTATACTTTTAAGACTATTTATGTCAGACTGATAAAAGTAAATCTTGCTGGAGCATGGGAGGAGCAGGAGGGGAGTCTGTGAAAGCCTGGTTACTTACCCAGAACTTCATGGACCTAACTCCACATTAAGCCTGCAAAAATATTTTCTCTTCCCATTTCCTGTTGCCCTCAGGGAAATTGCTGTTACGGTAGAAAAGGGATCCTCTATGAGTGTAACCTATGCATTCCTTTCCAGCAGCGGACAAAGAAACACCGAGAATGAATTACTTTTGAAGCTCTTTAGCTCCCATCCATTAGCATTCTCAGTTTAAAACCATATTTTTCCTTTTTTGAAGTTAGATCCCTTATTGACTATTTCTTCTCATTTCCACATCTTCTTTTAGTTCAGTGGAGAAACGTGAATACAAAGGAACCAGACTGCCACTCCATTTCAAGACTGACCCAAACACAGAGTACTCACCCCATAGCCCTGTAGTGTGGAACTTATTTCTAGGAGGGAAAAAAAAACCTCCATTTTTAATTTATGATTTTTATACAGATAGCAAAAACTTGGTTAGCATGGAAATGGAAGAATAAGTAATGTTGGTAACTTTGATGGAAGTGCTTACTTACTATTGCAAAAGGTGGAATAGCAATTTGATATTTATCAAGGGAATAGAAGACTTTCTCTTGTAAGAGTGCCTACTTTTGTCACCAGGTGCTCCATAACCCTTTAAGTATATACCCAATGTGGGAGCAATATTTTCTGTATCAATGACATGGGAAAATGCTTGCTATTTCAACATAGTAGCTCGATAGTTAAAAAAAAAAAGACATGATTTGTATAATCTTTAGTGTCTACTCTTTTCTCTCTCTGTCTTCAGGTTTTAAAGGGACATTCTTTTTGATTTTTGTGGGTTTTGGTTTCTTTATTTTCAATTCTTTGAATTCCTTACATAAGAATTTGGGAACACAGTAAAGAAGAAACTAGCTGCAAACTCATTACCCTGATGCTTTTAGTTAATATAATTTGATCCATACTCTTCCTTTAAGTATTTCTTCCAAAGCATTACACTTGGTTCACATTTCTTGAGGTTTTAACTACAATTGCAAAAGGGATTGCACACTACTGACTTCAATGACTTTCTTTAGCTTTCTTCTGCAATAGAGTTTAGCTGTGTCATCTCTTGGTTCTTACAACCTGATGTGTTGCCTTTACTTTTGCTCTATCATGTTTATTTTCCTGATCTGCTACTTAGTGTGTATGTAACTGCAGAATTTACTTAACCAATAAATAATAGCCATACAAGAAAAAAGCCTAAGAAATATCTTTGCTACCTCAGTATCAAAATCTGTATCTAAATGGGAAAGTTTCACTGCTGAGGTAAATGCCAAAAAGACAGGAAATGAATGAGGTGAGAGTTTCCTGTCTCAAGCTGGGTGATGGTAGATGACATTTTGACATTTGTCAGAAGATTTTCTTTTTATCCTTTTCCCTATCTTGGGGTCATTGGCTTAGATCTTATAAATGAGATTGTCAAAAGAGGAACAGGGGAAGAACACAAGTTTATTAACATGAGCAGTATGCACATCCATAAGAGCACCAGTGACGAGGGGAGCCATCGAGCTTGAATAGCACAAAAGTACTAGACGGTAGGACAATAGATTTCAGAGGTGTGATAAGATACAGGAAAGAGACCAAGCTTCCAGGACAGCAAATTGTGGGAAGGTGAATATATGGGGGACAATTGGACGATAAGGGCTAAATCAGTAAGTGTCTATAGATTCATCTGGCTAATAAAAGCACAAGTTGTAGCAGTTAACTTTGTCTTTTCTTGTGGAGAAAAAAAAGGGGCATCTTTATACATCTGTGTTTTGTGTTTAATGAAATAAGCAGAGGTTTTCTCCTCTTGTTCTTCATTGTCTTCAGCTCAGACTGATCAGTATGCCCGTTGTGGACTCTGCTGCTTATACAATTGGCTCCTAAAGTGATGGGCTGAGGGTGTATGCAGCTGAAAATGACAAAGGACTGGAAATGCTGTAATTGGGGGAAAAAAAGAATAGTTGACGTATGTAAGACCATAAAAAATACACTCTTTCAAAGACAACCAACCATACGTAACACTTCTCGGGATAGCATTACTGATCAGATATCAGGTATATTGCATTTACTACCTCATGAAATCCTTTCAATGGTCCTAGAAATTAAGTACTGTTATTTTTCTCATTTTAGTTATGAAGAAAATAAGTAACTTACCCAAAGTCTTTTATTTAGTAATGAGGTCAGAATTTGAACTTTGACAGTCTGACTAGAGAACTTGTTTTTAGCACTGTTGTGTCCTATCTGGTAGAATCAGATCAATAAAATTATTTAAGATTCTTTAAGCCCTATTTTCAGTCTTCTCTGAAAAAAAGAACCAATTACCAACTGTCAAATATAAGGAGCACTGATCTGTATATAGACTCACTGAGGAAACTTAGACTCAAAATTTTTTAAAAATCAACTTATATCTTCTGTCTTTCAACATGGACAAAATAGAATGATTGGGTATCTTCATTGGGAGGCTGGGCAGTTGTCTAAGCACACATTATTACTGTTAGTTGATTCCATAGTTTATCTATCTTTCCTGTCTTTGAAGTGCTTTATAATTCTTACAAGTTGTAAATAGCTAATAGCAATGATTGCTGTCCATAATCATGGCTGAATTTTGTCTGAAGGAGTTAAGCTGATAGCTCTAATATTAGCTCTGATAGCTGATAGGACAAGCAGGTGTACAACTACTGATAACTTCATTCTAGCATATTTACTGCTTGCTTATGCCTCATTCTTGAACTTCCATTTGAATCACTGTAGTATCTATGGCTCCTTCACTAATGAGGTAGGTGCAGTCTTTGGCAGGTGTCCACTCACTATGTGTGTGAAAGTTATCATGCTTTCCTATCTTATGCTCCCAGGCCTATTTTTCTTCTTGTATTCCAACCTGTCTCCATCTGTGTCAAGCCAAGCTTTATTCTTTCTTTTGCCTTACCTGGAACCTCATCTCATCAGTACTATAGCAGCAATGTAGCTGGTATACAAATGCTTGTGAATAGATTTATGGACACCCAGGGTTAGGATCAAGATTACAATAGTTATAACTAACAATGGGAGCAGCTAAATTTGGAATGGTAGGAAGACCCAGGACTCTAGAAAGACTTATCCTTTCAAAATGTTTCAGAAATAGTTTCCATAATGTTCTTTTCCTAATAAACCATTTTACACAACATTTACACTCTATTTTAGTAATAATACTCATGTGTCCCAAATTGTATGTGCTTTCCAGGAGACTGATGCCTTGTAACATCTCTCCATCTCTCTCAATTGATTTAGGCATCCCTTAATGACATTGAACAATTTGTTCATGGCCTAAAGCGTATGCCATTGGAATATTCAAATTAGTAGTGATCCACCAATCAAGTTCAATCCTATTATCAAGCTTACAAACAAAAAGACACCAAATGGATTATTAACTTTCATTACAAAAATTATCCAAAGCTAGGCATGGTGGCACATATGTTTAAAACCAGCATTCAGAAAGCAGAGGCAGACCAGTTTCTCTGAGCTGGAGTCCAACCTGGTCTATGTAGTGAGTTTCAAACCAGGTAGTACTACATAGTGAGACTCTGTCTCAAAACACAAAACAAAAGAAAAAATGAAATCAAAAGATGGGAAAATTATGCAATTCAATATCATCCAATCTGTTTTTGAGGTCTAAGCTCTTCTTCAGCTTTCTGAAAATCATTTTGTCCATTTTTCTATAAGTATATTATAAAATGTAGGAGCGTGTAGTACCCCATGACTGTAATCCCAACATTCAGGAAGTGGAGGCAGGAAGATCAGGAATTCATAACCAGTCTGGGCTGCATGATACCCTCTCTCAAAACAAAACAAATTAAAATTAATAGGAACATTTTACATTAACATTATCAAACAAGAATACAATCAACATTTATCTAAAAATGTCACTTTCAGTATTTAAAATAGAATCTTAGTATCAAATAATTTTTAAATATATAAAAATAAATAA
>NW_008358866.1:11421395-11441432 GCF_000622305.1 Nannospalax galili
ATACAGGTCAGACACTTTACCCCAAATAATTTTTAAAATGAAATATGTTTTAATTGGAGCCTGTAGGTATTTAAAAATACATTGGCATATAACTAAATGTTATGCATCAAAACAAAAGGAAAAACACCTTTCATGATCTTAAAAGTTTGGTGAACTTAAAATCTCAAGTGATTCATTTTTGGTTTTTAAAATTTTTTACAATATTTAGTTTATTTGGGAATGGGGCTGTGTGTGGAGGTCAACGAATGACTTGCAGGTGCTGGTTCCCTGCTCCACTATGTGGATCCGGGAGGTTGAATTCAGGTCATCAGGCTTGGAAGCAAGTATCTCTACCCACTGAGCAATCTTTTGATATTGTTGCTGTTATTGTAATATTTATTATAAATGTTGTAACATAGGTATGTGACTAAAAATATCCACTGAGACTATAATATGTACTTTATTTGCATTCAAAATTATTTTTATACTAGAGCTTTCTGGGGTTTAGTATTTTTGTTCTTTAATGCAAAAGTAGTATTTTCAGGCTAGTCTGAATATTTTTCCACAAATTAAAAATAATACTATGGTGCATATTATTTATTTCATAGTATATAAATTCATGTTGCAATTTGTCATAATTTTTTCTAGGTAGGGCTTTTTATTCTAAGAGTACAGAATTTTAAATTCATTTAGTAATAGAAAACAGTATCTATACAGAAAATAAATGCATTTTTTACTGATAATAAATGATAAAAATTATTTTAAAATGATTCTTTGGTATACCTATAATTTTATAGTGTATTAAAACATAATGATATCAGTGTGGTGTTTCTTTTTACATAAAGAGTTAAGTCTTGGCTAAATTTTTGATACTGAAGAACATAGAGCATCTTCAACAGTTTTCATACTTGATCAATATTTTGATTTCATAATCATCAATGCTGAGAATGCCATGTCACATAAATATAAAGTACAAAATAACAGAAATATGTTTAGGAATGTTTCAAAAATTGTTGGAAATTCTGTCCTAATCACAAGCCAAAATTTAACATTTTTAAAATTAAAACTCAAGTAAGCAGCTCTCAAACAGCTCATTTTAAAATTGAACATTCTTTTTTCCCCCACTTGTTCAAGCAGTCGCTCTATAGCCTGCCAGATGCCTTTTTAAATTGAGTTTTTGTGTATCTCACACAAATCTTAATCATCTTCATTGCCCCGTCCCCATTGGCATCCGCCCATACCCCTCTCCCCCGATTTCATGCATTGTTTTTTATCTAAAGGTCCATCAAATCAAGTTAGTGTCCCCTGATGTCCCTCAGTGCATGTTCATTCACTGGGGTTTAGTCGGCCTATCTAGAGTCACTACTTTTGATGATATTTAGATGCCCTCCTGTATCTGCACCTCCCCTTACAAACTCCCCACAAGATTTCTTCAGATTTGTGTTCCCAAAAGCCCTTCAATGTGAGTTTATTCACTGAAGCCTAGCCAACCTACTCAGAGTCTCACCCTTAAACAAGACTGAATCTCTTCTTCCCAGCAGTCATCGGTTGCCAATAGTTTCTTCAATAGGGTTAGGGTTTCTTAACCACTTCCTCATGTCTATGCTGGAATTTTGTCTGGCATTATCAACGGAGTGAGAAGGTAACCAAGGAGAAAGAAGAAATATTTGCAAATCATACATTTGGTAAGGGGTTAAGAACGGCAACCATCAATAATAAAACCCTAAGTAAAACGTGGACTAAGGACTTGAATAATTCTCCAAGGAATCTACACAAATGGTCAGTAAATGCATAAGGAGAGGCTCAAAATTACTAATTATCAGAGAAACACACATCAAAACAACAATGACCTACTATTTCTCAACCATTTAGGATGACCATTATTAAAAAATATTAAAATGGCATGTATTGATAAGGGCATGCAGAATCTGGAAACTGGAAATACAAGATGGTATAGCTGCCATGGAAAACAGTGCAGTGATTTCTCAAAATAAGTAAACTCACAATGAGCATATGACCCAGCAACTCCACTTCTGAGCATGCACGCAAAGATGGAAACAATCCACATCAGTGAATGAGTAAATATGTCAGCATTTTCCTGCCTGAAAAAGAAAGAAAATTCTGACACCAACCACACTACATTAAGTGAGATAAAGTTATAAATTATAAATACACTATGATTTCAGTCACATGAAGTACTAGGACAATCAGTCATCTCGACAGTGAGAACTGGGGGTGGCAGGGCTAAGGAGTGAGGAGAATGGGGGCTGCTGCTGGAGAAGATGAAAAAGTTACGGAGACTGAGGGTGACATCAGTGTACAACAGTGTGCTCAAACTCACATGCCACAGCACCAGATACCTAAAATGATTTAAATGATTGACCTCATGTTATACATATTTTACCACAATTTCTTTAAAAAATGAAAGCTTCACCTAATTTTTTTCTGAATTTAAGATCTGATTTTGAGGAAATAAAATAAATTATTAAAGAATGACTTCGTTATTTGATTAAGAAGAGAGTGAACTCATTTGCTTATAAAAAAGACTGTTTATAGCTTAATCATGTATGAATGAACATAACATTTTATAATAAATGTAGAATAGGATAACATAATTTCAAGGAACTTTTATTGTGAAGTGATAAACTTCCACAGAAATAATAACATATGGTCACCACAAGTTAGAGGAAATTATTCTGGCAATATATAGAATTTCTGCTAAATCTTCAGATTACACAGAACATGAAAAAAAAAACAACTTCTATTTCCTTTTTGAAAAGCATACTAAATATTTCAAGGTTAGTTCCTATCTTAACAAGATAAAAACAAATTTCTAGTACTGTATTGATTTAGTCTTTAGCAATAAAGGATAGTAAAATATCTTTATAAATAAACCAATCAAAATTAGGCAAAGTTTGACAACATTGTGACTCTTTAAATTTTTCCCATACTCAGATATTATAAAGTATGGCAAATGAAATTCATTTTCCTCAATAAACAAACAACTTGTTTTATATACCAAAGTTTTATTTTTCCTTGTGTTCCTTACTATTCTGGTCTAAACCAGAACTTTGGAACAAAGCTGCTCTGTCTTGCCTCATGATGTTCAAGGGTTGCTTCCCTGGTGTCATTTTGTACAATTTCATTTTTCTTAACTTGTTGAGTTTGTTATATGAATGGTAACATGATCTGCCTGGAAAATGCTCTACATGTATTTGAATCATTCTATAATCTCTCTCTTTATCCCAGGTAATATGCCTTGCTTCAAAATTAGCATGGCTATTCAAAGTTTCTTTTGAATATGTTTGTATAGTGTATTAAAACAACCATAACTTTTCAATGATAGAGTGGTGAGCTTCAAAGGAACCTGAAGAAATGTGGGAGATGATGGGAATATCTAATTTCTGGATTAAGAGTATCTCCTTAAGAACTCTATAGCTGCTAAAACTCTTCATCTTGCAGAGTGTGGTGGTACACAACTGTAATCCTGAGCACTTGGGAGGCTGAGGCAGAAAACTGTGAGTTCAAGGTCAGTGTGGATGACATAGGACATCCAAGGATAGTTTGTACCCTGTTTCAAAAAGAATCTATCATCTATCATCTATCTATCTATCTATCTATCTATCTATCTATCTATCTATCTATCTATCTATCACCTATCTATCTATCTATCTATCTATCATCTATCTGTCTATCATCTATCTTTATCTTATGCATATGAGGGTTTTGCCTGCATGTAGGTACACCAGTGACGCACAATACCTGCAGAAGTCAGAAGAAAGCATTGGGTCATCTGGAACTTGAGTTACAGACAGTTGCCTACTACCTCATAGGTGCTGGGAACTGAATCCAGGTCCTCTGTGAGACCAGCCAGTACTCTTAACAACTGGGCCATTTTTCCAGCCCCAAGAAGTTTTTTTTTAATTAAGAAACAAAACTCAACTTATCAAGCTATGTGCTAAAATTGAGAGGCAGCTTTTGGTTATAAACATTACATCTCAGCAGATTGATTAGGCATAAAATAATAAAAATACCTGGGATATCCCCACATATTTGAATATACTTATAAATAAATCATTCTCAAAGAAGAAATAAGAAAAATTTAAGTATTTTGAGCTGAAAAAGTGAAAATATTTCATATCAAAATTATATGGAATGCAACTAGAGGAATCTTTACAGAGGAATGTATTTCATGGGGTTCTTTTGAGAAAGATTGACACAGGGCCTTGAAATCTCAGTCATCCTGCCTTACTCTCTCAAGTGCTAAGACTGCAAGTGAATGCCACCATGCCCAGCTCAAAAAAGGAATACTTAGTTTAAATGGTGACTTTTATATGAAGGAATGTTTAACACATCAAGATTTTGCTTCTGAAGATTAAAAGCAAAAATTAAATCCAAAGTCAATAAAAAGTAACAAGATCAGAGGAGACACTAGAGAAATTGAAAACCACAATGAGTTGAAAAAATTATCCAAAAAAAGTTTAAAAACATTGGCACATTTTATTGATAAACCACTGAGCAGGAAACATGATGTTTGTTTTCTTTTAGAATGTGAACAACTCACCGAAGAAGACCGAACACTGCAGTGCTCTCTGAATAATTCTACTTTGAGGCTGAGCACTGCTAAGACAACAATGGGTGTATATCTTTGCTAAGAGCTTTTGGTAAACATTTGAAGACTGCGTGGACATTCCCTGAATAAAGTGAAGGAGAGATGAGGACATTTTATGGGTCCATGCATTGAAACCAGGTAAATACATTATAAGCACAACTTGTGGAAAATTTTTGAAAACTTTTCAAGGAAGGTTATAATCTACCTTTCCAATGCCGTTTGGATCATAATTAAATAAAGATGTCTAAGAATTATTTAGCTCTTTAAGAAAATTAAACTCATACTATAACTTGTGTTTTACCTTGCTCTTTGCTATCTGATTAGAGCCCAGACACTTATGAAATTCATATTATTCTGTACGTTTGTATAATAGGTAACTCCCAGAATTATCTTGTGTTTTTAAATTTTCTTTTCCACTGTGAAGTAATGAGTTTTACATCTCATCTAGCAATCACATCCCAAAATTACTTTACTTGATGTTTTACTCACATGCCTATAAACAGACAGTTCCCCAAAAGGCTTCTTTTTGTGTGGTGCTAAGGATTGAACCAAGAACTTTGTACACCCTAGGCAAGTGAGCTACATCCACAACTCCCATGTGCTTTTTGAAGTAGCATTAAACTGTTAGTGTTAGGAGCTAATTCTTCACATGCCTCCCACATTTCTGTATTTTTTTTATGAATAGGAGCCAGAAGTACTGAATTCCTGTTTTTTGAATTATCTTTTCTAGAATGTTTGTATAACCTTGCAAGATACAGTATTTCCTTTCAGAGCACAGCACATATTTTCTTAGAGCCAGTGGAAGACATCCATAGGTTTCCCTGCAGCTAAGGAATCATGACTGTTGAGCGTGTATTATAAAAGATACAGAGTACCTAAGTTCTGGCTTCCTGTCCTCAAGTGCAACCCTCTGAATATACAGGTATCACCTACCCAGTGTTATGTGTGGGCTAAGTCATTTTCCACATTAGAAGCAAAGACTAGGCGTCTCCTAGGATGGCCATGACTTAACAGTCTGATGAGTACCTTCTGTATACAGAATCTGTGGTATGTGGTCAGGATATGTTTCCTTCTTTATAACAGCAGTTGACAACCTGTTTCATGGTTTTGTCATTCAGTGATGTCCTAAAAAACTGAAGAGGACTCTGTCAGGAAGGGACGGCAGAGAATATAGCTTATTTTTCTGTTTGACTATTTGTGCACTTATATCAATTAAGAAAATACTTTCATATCCATTGAAGGGAAAACTAGTTTTTTGGTGCCTGGATATGGAGCTCTTTATTCTGATTTGTATCTGAGTTGGTAGAACTAAGGCTGAGAGGCGACTGTTCTGATCGAGGAAAATCTGTACCACCTATCTGATAATTTCAAATATTTTTCTATATCCAGAAGGAATTCATAAATTAGATTATTAAGTCTTATAAAAAGAAAGAGCTCCTTTGATTGGTTTGTACATATTAACAAGGTATTATATAAATCGAATTCTCTTAGAACTTTTAGAAGTAAAAGAAATGAAATACCAATCTTTTTAAAAATCCTTTCTAGAAGCTGGGTGAGGTGGTGCATGCCTTTAATCCCAGCACTTGGGAGGCAGAGGCAGGTGGATCTCGGTGAGTTCAAGGCCAACGTGGTCTACATAGTGAGATCCAGGCCAGCTGGGCTACAGGGAGACCTTGTCTCAAAAAGACCAAAAGAAGAAAAAAACAAAACAAAACAAAAAAACTTTCTAGAGCAACTTAATACAGAAGCAATTTCATATAAGGATTCGAATTCACATGATCAAAATGAAAACTGAGACAAGTCAGATTGGTTTTAATATAAGTTTAAACCAGAACTTTCCATTCTTACATTGTTGACATCTTGGGCCAGGGAATAAGAACTCAAAAGATTAAACTCTTTCAAAAGATACCTGCCATTACATTTCCTCATAAAAATAGTCTTTTTTAATCCTAAAAAAATTCTGTGGGAAATTTAAATAACTTATTAAACTAATAGAGCTAATATAGGAAAACCTGAAAAATTAAACTCCCCTTGGACTTAAATATTTTACTAAAACTTTACTTGATGACAAAATTAGTATAGAGACATAGGGTTGATTTAGCTACAATTAAAGCACTCTAATTTTTCCAATGGATTGTGTATCTAAGAAGAATATCTTTTACAGCTTTTTAAAATACAGATAAATCTCTGTAATAAAATATTTTCTAAAGTTAAAGACTGAAATTTTGCCCAAAGTTCAAAGTGCTGAGTTTTTCTTTACATGGCTGTTATGTAAATTCACAGGGAATTTTTCTTCTGAGACATACTTTTTACAAGGGAAAACATACAAAATAAACACAGGTAATTAAGTATTTCCTTTATTTTTATTTTTGAATTTTTTACTTCATATCTGTACTAGATTGTTCTAAAATTTATACATAATGGCATTATAGTGCTCAGGAACAAAGTAATTTTCATGTTCTCAAAGAGAAGAGAAAGAATGAGAAAGACACAAAAGGAAGCCATCGTGACAAAGATGAAATTGTCAGTGTAAAAGGCTAGCTACTTGAACTATTTAAGCAGACCTGTGAAAGAAAACCCATTTTTGCACATATAAACACAAAGAGAAAACATGATAGCTGGTTCGAAACGTAACCATTCCATCCAAGTTTATTACTGAAATTTACAAAATAGAGAGCATTCAAGGGAGACATCCAGGGTCAACTGTGGCCTCACATGTGTGTGCACACTGTTGCACCCCTACACAGGAATACACAGAGAAAGAGAAGGAGAGAGGGAGTGGGAGAGGGAGGGACGGGGGAGAGAGAGAGAGAGGGAGAGAGAGAGATTTTAATAAATAATCATAAAGTAGGTTTGGACAAATTAAAGAATCTACTCCCATGATTTTCTCTCTATTTTGCTCTAATTTTTTTCTGAAAGGATTCATCTTGTTCATGTCAGAAATCTCCAGTAATGACCATGGTTTTTGAATCCTCCTTGGTGAAATTAGACAGATACAAATGAGCACCAAAGAGGACTCTGTGACAGCCTGTTCATTGAGAATCCGATCAGCAGTAAGTCTTGCAGGCTTGATGAAACATCTAGGACCAAGCAAAAGACATTCCACCACCTAGTTATCAACAGAAAGAGGTGCATGAGGGAGGGATATTCATATTAGATTTGAAGGGTGCCCTAAGGCAAAATGTATCCTGGAAGGGTAAGTAGTTGTCTGATGAGATCTAAACATTGTCAGCTCTGGAGGATATGGTGAGAGACATAGGCACTGAACCTCTGGTCAGCCTCTCCCTTGTGAATTTGTTTAAGAACTTACAATAAAATGTGATAAGAACAGAAAAAAAACTTTAAAATATTGGATTAATAATAAAGCAGTCTTTCCACAATATATGAACATTTTCAAAGTTGATTAAAAATGTTTCAAAGTTGAATCTTTGAATCAGACAGTAACTGATGGTAGAGAGCATTTATTTTGGCTTCTGGTTCCAGAGATTTCAGTCTGTCATGGAGGGCAATGCATGGTGGCCACAGGGTGTGGTAGGGGCTCATTACTTCTTGGTGAATCAAGAAACAGAGAATAGCCACAAGCAGGGAACAGGTTATAGCCTTTAAGCTTTCCCCTAGTGACAGATCCACCGTCTAGGTCCCGCCTCCCAAGGGCTCCACAGCCTTCCGAAATGGTGATACCTTCTGAGGAAAAAACATTCTAAATATGAGCCTATGACGTACATTTCTGATTAAAACTTTACAATCACATTATCAAAGGATTCCTAAAAGAGGAATCATCTTTCCCAGGACACAAAATAAACCCAGTATTAAAGAGTTTCAAAAGATATTTTGAACCTCAGACCCAATAAAGGTGGTGGCACACTCCACCTGAACATTGAAGAAGCTTAAAGGTGATGTATGGTTCCTGAGCACTGGGCCTTGAGCCACAGCAGTCCAGGTTCTCAATTAGTTCTTAGAACCTCAAAGACGGTCAGCTCTCAGCCCCCTAAAATACCATCTAAAAAAACCTGATAAACAAACTTATGTTCACTAGACACACTGTAACAAGGTCAATTCTGTTTTGTAAGTTTTGATACCATCTTTCCAGAAGGGAAACTTCAAGGAATAATAGCTACAAGACTGGAATTTTTTAGATGTAGAACAAGCCTTTCATGCTGTCTACATAAATAAAAGAAACAATCAAAGAGGGATTCTTCAAGTGATAATATTTCTTCAGAATAGCAGAGCATAGGATAGAAATATTTGTTTCAAAATACGCTCTGGGCACATTTAAGGAAGCTGAGGCAAGGAAATTTATAAGCAAAAAATGAGAAGAATTACATATTTTGCAGCAACAATCTTTGGCCATAAGGATTAATTAGAAGAGCAGTGCCAGCCGGGACAGTTGCTGGCTGATATCCTTGTTGAAATATTTTTTTTATCTATATTCGAGGGGGGGGCCTCTGTGTAAGCTTGTAGTTCTTGCCCTGGCTTTCGTGATAGCTGCTACCAGACACTCATGCATAAGAACTTCTCCATCATAACCCTCTGGCTTTATTTACCTTGTTTTGGATAGAGATGATGCAGGTGACTCCATTTTGATTCTAGCAACATTCACGATTCTTTCTCAATAACAAGTAACTGATTCTGACAAGGACGGCTTTTACATAATTTAGGACTGGTGGACACAGTAAAGTACTTTACCAAGAAAACTATTGTTAAGCAGATGAGTCATCTATTGTCCTAATAGGAGTATTTATTCAAATTTGCAAAACTTTTTTTTGAGCAAAACTTGTTTGCGGAAATTTCCCAACTAAACAGTGTGATTTACTGCCTTATGTTTCTACTTCCCAAAGGTGGAGTTCTCTGGAGCATACATTTATACCATGATAGTGAAAAGTGTCTAAGTTCTCAGAACCTTGTCTGTGTGTGACCTATGCTATAATTTACCCACTGTAAGGCCTGGAATGTATTATTGCCTAAAGACTATTTACTACACATAAACCAATTCATATTTTCCAGAGGTCTGATGTTCTTTTGCATCAGAACATACCCTTTCTTGATAATGATGTTATCCTTTCACTGATCTTACATTTCTTTTTCCATTTCCTTGCAAAATAATACTGGTTGTTAGATTAGAGTTCCAAGAGATTTTATCAGGGTTTGATGCTCTGATTCTTTCAGGCTTCTTAGATACATACCACTTCCAAAGGAAAGAACTTTCTGGTCTCAACTTCCTTAACCTGTTTGCATTCAGATCCAGCAAAAATTCATCAAACTTCCAGGGCCCAAAACAATTCCTTCTGACATTAACATGTTTCATTTATTTCCTCCAGAATCCAGGCTGAGAGAAACTCAACAGCTCTAGCTTAAGATCTTTTTGAAAAGCAAACAGATTGAAGATTTTCCTTCTAATATAAAAAAAACATTAGAGGTGACAGAATTATTTTGGTCACTTTGTAACATGATCTATTTTATTGTTTTAGGCTATAGCGAAGTATTTTTGTCAGTGGTAATTCAGTGTCCATGATAATTCAGTGAAGAAGTTTGAATGGAAGCAGATTGTATATATTTTTACCTGTGCATGAATTAAACAGAAATTAAATCTTAAATTTGACTCACTTTTCTTTCTCTGTCACTCATTCCAAAGAACCTTTTAAGTTGTATAAGGCAGATTAAGACAAATCATATAAATATATAAAGAGAATGATCATTTCTTTTCACACAAGTGATAGAAGAAAAACCTTACCAATTAAGAATGCAAAACTCCTGACAAGGCTTCAAGGATGTCTGGAATTTAACTAGATCTCTTCCAGCAGTTATAAAAATTATAAGTTACAAAAGTTCTATCTTCTATCGTAGAAGGTAGAGGGAATATGAAGAAAACGCAAGATATTATCAAGCACAAAGGTTTTTGAAGGTAAACAGGAAGATATTTAAAAATCTCAGAGGATAAAGAAATGAAAATCCAAATGGAAAGATAAAGTGAGCTGATGACAATCTTAGTGGCAGCCGCACAGTTCTCAGGAGACAAGTGGAGGCATTTCTTGCTTAATGTCAGCAAACCCTTCCTGACAATCAGCACTGATGCACAAAATTATTAACACGAGCTAAGCTGTTTCTAGTGATTTTATCATAGGCTCTGTGGTGCTGGGATGGAACGCAGAGCCATACACACAACAGGCAAGCACTTTACCACTGAGTCACTTCACTACCCCTTTAATTATTTTTAAATAAGAAAATTCATAATATGCTAAACATCAACTCAAAGCGTCAAGCAGTTTCTTAAACTATAAGAATGACTTGCATATGAGTCTCAGACCCTGGCATCAGGATGTGAAATTATCATAACTACATATTGCTCTGGAGACAATAATGCTGCATCATTCTCTTTACAGGTCTTCTAAGGGCCACATCCCTTTCATTAATGCTATGATATTCTTGTCAAAGCTTCTATGCTGACTTTGTCACTCTGTCAATTTTGTTTGCATCATAATTCAAAGTTTTCCCCACTCATCATTTTTATAAGAAATACTACATTGAGCTTTAGGGACGTAAATATGCATTTTTCCCTACATACACATTACCTAGAACAATGTATTGAGGAATAAATGTGTTTTCTGATGTTAAGCATATTCAAAACCCAAAAGGTATCCTATAGGGGAAATTTTAACAGAAGAGAGAAGGAGAATCAGCAGCTTTTACTTTGTATGTGCCTTATGCTGTGTTTTAGGAAATATGTGATTTAAATGCATGGACTTGAAATATAGGAAACTTTCACCCATCTTCCTCTTAAAGGTATAGTAAGCATTAAATAATTTGATTCAGTTTTAGCTTCTGACTGTTCATATTAAGACTCATCCTAAAATTCAGCTTCAAGAAGGAAGGAAATTCTGATACATGCTACAACATGTATTTGGATGAGGATTTTATACAAAATGAAATATTCCAGCCATAAAATTGCTAAACACTGGGGGCTGGAGAGAGGGCTCAGTGGTTAAGAGTGTGTATTGATCTTCCAGAAGACCTGAGCTCAGTTCTCAATACACAACCACCTGTAAATTTAGGTTTATAATTTTAAATTGAGTGTTTACTAAATCTATATACACTCTTTAAAAAATAAAAAATAATGAGGCATTTATAAGTTTAATTTATGAGATTAATAAGAGTTAAGTAGTTTGGAAGACTGTGTATAAGACTGATAATTTTGTTAAGAAGAAAATTCAATGTTTTAACTTAAGATGCTAGACATAAAAAGGAAATTTAAGAAATTTAGATGTTTAAGGAAATTTATAATGTTCTAAAATTTTCCTTAAAAGAATTTAAAAAAAATTTCTGCACTGATAAAAATAATTCAAATACTCTAAGATGTCTTAAAAATTTAAGAAAGATTACCAAAGAAAATATGTATATAAAAGTAAACAGCTCTTCCTCTGAATGGTCTCTTCTATACTGTCTTTAGTGAACATAAAAATCTCCCTTTACCTAGCTACCATGGTACATGTCTAGTTATAACCCCATCTGGAGGTTTAAGGCAGGAGGCTCACAAGTTCAAGGCAAAAACTTGTCTCCAAGTTAAAAGGGCTGTTCAGTGCTAGAGTTCTGTGGGAGGCCTTGGGTTTAGCCATCAGTACAGAAGGAATTTTTTAAAGTATAACACTGATGGTAATGTTTAAGGGGATACATTCTTTCCCTGACCAAACTGTAGTCAGGATCCTTGAACCTCTTTCTTAACTAGGCCTCAGCCTTAGGCCATAAACACTTGAACACATACTATTATAACTCCTACAAGCTCAAGGCTATGTCCCTAGGATGACTCCAGCCTTGTTTAAAGTGCTTGTCTAAGAAACTCAAGACTGCCAAAGGAATTAACTGACTATATAACAAATTGTCCCAGTAGACCCTTGAAGATAAGACCCCTGGGTCCTAGCACCTGGATAGGAGGCAAACTTCAACACGCCCCTGTTATTAAGCTCAGATAGGCTTTATTCCTTTCTTACTCCTGTAATTTGCACATCCCTGGGTCTCCAGCTCATTTGACTTCCCCTATCAGCATTTTAAAGGGCCAGAGACTCCTTTGCAATAGAAGTTGAGCTCCATTCATGCCAATCTCTTTTCCCTATTGCCATAGTATGTGACTACCTAAACCCTGCTCTTACCTCTTTAACCAGTCTAGCTATTTATCTAACTAATCAGTGTCTAGTTGTTTATCTTTCACAAAGGTAAAGAATTGAGTGAGGGTTGGTTTTTTTCAAGCTAATTAATAGTTGTGAGCTACTGCTGACATGGTGTGAGTTAGGTATGGATAGAAATGAAACCAAATTCAGTGAGCTGCAGAGAGCAAGGGTTCACCATATTGTGTTTGTCTGCCTCATTAAATTATTGTGGGTCTCTCTCAGTAAGTTTTACCCTCAGAGACCTTACTTAGTTCTTTATTCTTCAGTCGATGCCTCAACAGGCAGTCTTTGTGTTCTGGGGTACATCTGAAGCTGCGGGGCCAAGACTACAAGGAGTCTTGATTCACAGCCTAATTCTCTCACTTCTCTGAAGCAGTGTGATTTATAATTTTGCTCAGGTGCAAAAGCAGTTTGAAACTGACTCTTTCTCTGGCTCTTAAAGATTTTTCCCACAATCAAACATAGATTTTTCTTTTCTTTTTAAGTAATTTGTAAAGTACCCTGCTTAGTGACATGTGCCTTTAATAATTGGGGGGAAGATAATAAGGATGACCTGGTGTGATACTGTTTTAACGAGCCCATTTTTCTTTGAGTAAGCTCTAAGCTTTGTGCACATGAAGTACATTTTTAAGTGAGTCAGAAATCACTTATTGATCGACCTCTGTGTGTTGATTGCTGTGCTAACATCATTGACAATTTAAAAGAAGAACAGAAGGAAAAGACTAGGACTTCAAAGACTCTCTAACCACCTTTGTGGAATATGGACAGCTTCCGAGCAGGTGAGGCCCATGTAATGTGCTGCAGTCACCGTGCATCAGCTTTGGGGCAGTAGTTCACTCTGTAGGGGCAGATGGGAGGAAATGAGACCTAGACTAGGCTATCAAAATGAAATTGCTTCCAAAGCAATCCTATGTCCAGCAGTCAAATGGAACACATCAAGCAGCGACTATAGAAACACATCCAAAACTATAGCTCTTACTAACCACAGGTTTTGATCCAACTAACAGTTCAACGAAGAGTTTTCAGATTAAAAGAAAAACATCACTGCCCTCCTTGAGAGACTAAAAATACAGACAGATGATGGTCATATAGTACATTATGATCCAATTCTGGTCCATACTCCTAGATCTTTTTTTAAATGGGTTTTGTTTTTTGGCTTTTTTTGCTTTGTTTAATTTTTTGTTTGGTTTGTTTGGTTTTGAGGCAGGGTCCACTATGCAGCCCTGGCTGACCTCAAACTAGCTATGTACATCAGGCTGGCCTTAAACTCACAGAGATCTACCTGCCTTTGCCTCCTGAATACTAGCGTTCAAGGCATTCACCACCAAACCCAACTGCTCCTCCTAGTTTTTAACCTAGTTTCCAACTTAGGACCAACTAGAGAAAGCCAAATATGCCCCAAAACGAATCCCTCAGGACCCACCACTTTTAGGTAGCTCACCCCCAGTTCATCCTTGCCAACATTTCCCAGTCAGATCAGACTTAAACACAATAATTCCTAGATGAAATCAGTGCTCCCCATTTTTCTACCATGTATAGCCTTGGAGTTTCACCCTTGGCCAGGTCATGGGCTGACTCCCTTGTTACAATAAAGTCCAAATACATTGTCTTTTAATATTCTCATTTCAGAAACTTTACTTTCCAATTTTAGTGGAGGCCACACATACATTCTGCATTGTCTGGTGCTGTGGACCAGCCTTCAGACAGGTGTGCTACCCAGAAGGCCCTGGTGCTTTGCTACTCCTGTGTGCTTGTTAAATCAACATGGGGTCTGAACTCTTCTCTGGGTGTGTTCAGTCTCTCAGTTCTTCTCTATTTGATAGGCCTCCTTTGCCCACTGGTTCCCTATTGTTTGACTTTCTTGGTAGAACCAGGCAACTCCTCTTCACTGTCTTTGTGGTTCTGCTTTGCTTTGTACAGTCTGGGAGTATTTGTCATAAGAAGGAGTGTCACAGCTCAGACAGACACCAGCCCTACAAGTCACTTGTTCTATCAGATCTCATAGACAGGCAAATTTGCAGAGTAGGATTTTGGCAGGTGCTGATGATCAGGTCTGAGGTCAGTGCTGTAGGTTAAGGACCCCAAACATGAGCCACACAAGGATAACATTTCTACTGACCATTGCGAGCTCTCACAAGATCATTTAGATAAGTCTCCTCCTCCCCAGGAAAGATTTCTCATGTATACTCTTGTTTTAACTCGTGCTAGTCTCTCAAATGGCATAACTTTACCCAGAATGATTTGGGCCTTCTGTGGCTCTTGGTGAACATTCAACTTCACTGCTATTATTCACTTGGGAAGTGCCTCTGGAAAGAAAAAAGAAAGCTATTTCTCCAGCCTACAGGGCATTATTTCTTCATTGGTATTCAGAGGTCATAAGTGAAATTCTGAATCAAACATTGCTTCATCAAAAGATTCCTTGGTCAAAGATAACACACAATTATGCAAAATCAAGCTAGAAACTTCCCTGGTGCATTCGCCCCTCCTGGTCCTCCAGTTGACGCCCATGTTCAGCTCTTCCTTCTGCCCCTGCCCTCTTATTTTTTTCCTTCTGCTCGTCTATGCACTCTACCCCAAATAACTGTCCTTTTGCCAACAGCTTGACAAACAGTCAGACATACTACTTGTATCTGAAGATCTATCCTTCCATGAGACAGGCATGGGGGAAAAAAGTAGAAGTTAAACTTTGGACTCAAGGTGAAGAGCTATTAAAATTTTTCTCTAAATCCAGGCAAAATCAGCAATAATCCATAGAGGAAATCAGAATTCTCTTGGGTGATACATCCTGGGCCACCTGACTGGTACATACGTTGCACAGACATAAGGTGCTAAACCCTGGATGGCAGTATTTCACTGAACCAACTCAGTAAGGGACTATGAGGTCCTTCTTCAGACAAGTTTGAAGGCTTGGTAAAAGCTCAAGAAAGAGTTCAAAGTTTCCTAACAATCATATTTAAACTATTCTCACTAATAACAGACTGAACCACAGTCAACTTATGCAAAAAGAAAATAATGAGTTTGTAGGAAAGTTTCAGGACAGACTAAAAAACACCTCTGACTGTATTTGAAAGCTAAAGAGGTGCCCTCTCAAAGCAGCCTTTCATCTCTGCTTGTCAAAGAAGTTAAACCTGAGCTTGGAAATCTAATTCAGAACCAGACACTAGAATGTGAAACAGCCCATTCCTTGAACTATAACATCTGGCAGAAGAATTTGAAAGGGTTTTAGAACAAAAAAAGGGACAGAACCAAAAATAAATGTGTGGCCTTGCAGGTCACACAATTCACATGAACTGTGTCAAACCAATCCCTATTGACAAGGACACTTTCAGTTGTTATCAACAAAAAGGATGTCAGGAAAATGATTGTTCCATCTTCCAAGAAAAAAATCCAGACAAAGAAAACTCCTATAATTCAGGTCCATGAGAGTGCTCCAGGGAAGTAAAAAGTGCCTACCCTCCTGTCTTACCCTTGAACACTAAATGTAAAGAACTCCAACTCGGATTATCAGCCTCAGTAGTTCCTACAGAATGGCTGCCACTGCACCAAACCATCACCTTTGCTCAATCTATTCCTCATAACAAATGTCCCACAGGGATGATAGCTACTTTCCATACCCCACAGATGTTTCTTACCTTCCAACCCTTCTCTATGAATTTGGGGCCCTTGACCACAGAATGTTTCTTTTGCTCTGGAGGCATGCTTGCTAACTAAAATTAAAAAGACCTAATTTTATCAATAAAATCATAATATGAAATGCACACTGGGAAGGTTATTTCTTGAGATTCCACAGGATTACTCTATTCATAGTCAAGGTGTTTCTACACTGAATCTAGCTTTGCCTTCTCCACTGTATTTCAGGTGTATCAGAGATAAGGATCATCACACTGTATCTGACACTTTTTGGTCTAAATATTCCACTGACACAGGAAAAAATAATTGGAGCAGAACTTATAAAGTTAAATAGAGTCTATATTATATACCATTATAAAAACTCTACTACAGGTCCCAAATCCCTTGAAACCAGAAGCAAAGGAAGGGTTCAAGTCTATAGTTGAAGTGTTTTTATCAAATACCTGGCATCGTGGTAAACTCCTACAATTCTAGCACTTGGAAGGTGGAGGCAGAAAGATCAGGAGTTCAAGGTTTTCCTCTGCTACACAGAGGATTTTGAGTTTAAGGTGAGTCTAAGCCACATGAGACCTTGTCTAAAAACAAACTAATTAACAAACAAACTAACAAACAAACTAAATATATAAATAAATAATAAATAAATAACAGTCTCTCCTAGGTCATGGATTATAGGCCCAATTCTTAGGGCAACAATGAAACGTTGCTTTAATAGAAAAGTCTCCCTTCTATCAGATTTTCAGTTATTTCTACAGGTAGAACATAGTATATTTATGAATAACTGGAAAATGGGTACAATTCCTGGCCATTTTCCTCACCACAAGGAAATGGGGAAGTTCCTGTAACTTCATAGTTTTTAATTTTGTTGGTAATACTTTCTTGCCAAGACTCATTTTTTTTAAAAAAATTATTTATTTAATAAACACATACTTAGAAGAATCATTTCATTACAACAGCATTGACATATTCAATAACATTTTCTGAGCTAAGATGCATCTCTTTAAAAATTGTAAGTTTTTAGGTTTACAGTTGAGTTATTACAGTTATACAATATTGTACTCGGTATAAACCCTATAAGACATAAAATTAAATGAGGTTTTAACCTTTAAAAAAGATCTCCATTTCATTATTAAAATACAGAGTTTCATACAGAAAAATTCATTTTTAATGCAATTGACATTAAGATGTTTGCACATGTGTTTATAGTCTCTATATATCAGATTATTACTAGTCACAGTCAGTTACTTTCTGAGCTCCTTGGCATCTGAGCATGGATATAAAGTCGTCAGGTAGATTTCAATGGTAATGTTTTTCACATCTACTAATATTAAGGAGGAAATTTTTATGCTTTGAAGAATTATTATATTTTAATCATTATTTTTTTAATTTTTAAAAACTACAGATTAGAAGCATTTCACCACAGCTTTAACATATTCAGTAACACACTCCAGAGCAAGAGTACATCTCTTTCACAAGTGGGTTCAAGTTTGTATGTTCACAGATGAGTTAATACAGTTATACAGTATTGAACTCAGTATAAGCCCTGTAAGACATAAAATTGAATGAGTTTTTAACCTTTAAAAAAGATCTCCATTTCATTTTAGAATATATTGTTCCTTGCAGAAAGACTCATTGTTTTTGCTACTAACACTGAGATGTTGGCACAAACATCTGTAATCTGTATATATCTGATTATTACTAGTCATAATCAGTTGCACTTGGATCCTTGGCACCTGTGTATGTCTATAAAGTCATTGGATAGATTTCAATGGTAATGTTTATCACCTTTACTAATTAGCATCACATAAATTTCCATGCTTCCTCCTCATATATAATACATTTTTTAAAATTTGTTGATTTTTCTTTGTGTGTGTATATCACACAGAATATCCCAAACCATCTTATTCAACTATACACCCACTTCCCAGAAGGCACCCTCCCATAGCCTCCCTGACCCCACTAGAGCCCTTATACTCTGCTATCCCTGCTATTGTCTGCTGTGTTGTCAGAACCCCCAGCCACTCCCCGCTACCTGCCCTTCTGGTGAATCTAGTCAGCCTATCTAGAGGTCTTTGTTTTAGGAAGGTCAGCTGTTCCTTATCTAGCAGCAATCAGTTGTCAATATTCCTTTAAATAAGATTGGGGTCTGCTATTCATTTTCCCAGTTCTGTGCTGGGTTACTATCTGGGAATCCCTTTGGCTACCCTGGCCAACAACTCAAAAGAAGGCATCTCCTATCTGGCATTGTTGCTTGTTATGTAGCCATTTGCTATGCATATGGACTCTTAAGAAATTATATCGGCCCCTTTAATCTTTGGTTATACTTTCCTTTTGGGTGTCTAAGGCCATACACTTGGCCCAGATAAACCAATTTATTTTTACTCTTAAGGTCGATTGAGGATCTTTTCCTCAGTGGTACCAAGGGCTTGGGAGGAGCTAGCTCCCTGGCTCCTTTCTTTTACCAGTTCTGGCTATGTGAAGATGTCAAAGGTCCTGCTCGACCATGGTTGACTTTGCTTGGAAGCATGGAGGAAATGATTCCTCTGTGTTGACCCTCCTCTTTGTAGACTGGACACTGGTTCAAGTCCATCTGGTGGGTCTCCTTGGCCTCCTTGATCAAGAGGACAGGTGACTCACCACCATTACAGGACATTTTAAGAGATGCTCATAGTGTCCTAGAACTAGTCGACCTAGGAGGGAAAGGAGCAAAAACACTCCTTTATGGCCCTCTGACCAAATTAGTATAGGCCTCAATGTATGTCTGTTAAACATCCAAGAAGATTAGTTCCACCAGTCTGGTACTTTTAATTACTGTGTGTCATGTAGATAATCTTGGGCAAAGACGAATTGTTCTCAAATAAACCTTACCTAGACAAATATTTCTTGATCTGCTATTTATAATTTGTCAGTAGGTTGTTGGAGTAATATGGTTCCTTCCAGTTTTCAAAGCTAGCTAGGCATTATTTGTCTCTCACATTGTCTCACCCCTCCATCATGGTTTTCCCACTAAAGGTGCCTCCATTTCTCCCCTTTCTCCCTTAATAATACCCCTCTCCTACGATCTTACCTCTCTTGAGCTCCTTTTTTCCCTTTATCTCCTAGGTTCCTTGTATACTCTTCCTTCACCCCTCGCTTAAACTAACCCAATTTTTATCCATATCTCCCTTATTAAGGCCTGTTTCCTACTGTTCTTGTCTTTCAGGTTCTTTCTTTTCCTTTACCTCCCCATTTCCTTTCCATTATCCTGGTTCCTGTAGTTTTATCTGGATACATACTCACTTATCAGGGTTTGGTTCTAGGAGCCACATATGAGGGAGAACATATGTCGATTTTTTTTTCTGAGTCTGTGTTACTTCACTTAGAATGACAGTTTCTAGTTCCATCTATTTACCTGCAAATTTCATGATTTCATCTTTCTTTATTGCTGAGTAAAACTCCATCATTTAAATGAACCACATTTTCATTATCCACTCGTCATTTGAGGGACACTTAGGTTGCTTCCATCTCTTAGCTATTGTGAAAAGAGCAGCAACAACCATGGATGTACAAATGCCTCTGCAACAGGACGAGTTCTTTGGGTGTATGCCAAGGAGCGGTATAACTGGGTCAAATGGTAGGTTCATTTTTAGTTTTTTAAGAGTTCTCCACACTGCTTTCCAT
>NW_008358866.1:11442359-11444248 GCF_000622305.1 Nannospalax galili
AAGAATGCCATGGGTGTTTTGATTGGTATTGCGTTGAACCTATATATTTCTTTTGGCAGGATGGTCATTTTCACAGTATTAATTCTTCCAATCTATGATCATGGGAGGTCCATCCATATTCTGATGTCTTCCTCAATCTCTTTCTTTAAAGATTTAAAATTTTCATTATAGAGCTCTTTAATGTCTTTGGTTAGGTTTATTATGAGATACTTTATTTTTTTTCATAGCTATTGTTAATGGGAGTGTTTCCATGTGCTCTTTCTCTGATTGCTTGTTACTGTTATATAGAAAGGCCATAGACTTTTGTAGGTTAATTTTGTAACCTGCCACTTTACTGGATGTGTTAATTATTTCTAGGAGTTTTCTGGTGGAATTTTTGGTGTCTCTTAGATATCATATCATCTGCAAAAAGGGATAATTTGATCTCTTCTTTTCCAATTATTACTCATTTAATTTATTGCTCTTGCAAGACATTCAAGCACTATGTGGAGATAGTGGACAGCCTTTTCTGGTTCCTGATTTCAATGGGAATGCTTCCAGTTTTTCTCCATTTAGAATGATGTTGGCTGTGGGTTTGTTATATATGGTTTTAAATATGTTGAGGTATGTTCCCTGCAGTCCAAGTCTCTCTAGGACTTTGAACATAAATGCATGTTGAATTTTGTCAAAGGCCTTCTCTGTGTCTATTGAAATGACCATGTGTTTCTTGTCTTTGAGCGCATTTATATGATTTATGACATTTATTGACTTATGTATATTGAACTATCCATGCATCTCTGGGATAAAGCCGACTTGATCATGGTGGATGATCTTTTATATGTGTGTCTGTATGAGGTTTGCAAGTATCTTGTTTGAGAATTTTTGCATCTATGCTCATTAAGGATATGGGTCTATAGTTTTCTTTTTTGGTTGTATCTTTACCTGGCTTTGATATTAGAGTGATGCTGGCTTCATAAGAGGAATTTGGAAGTTCTCCCTCCATTTCTATCTTTTTGAATAAATTAAGTAGTATTAGATATAGATCTTTAAATGTATGATAGAATTCTGCTGTAAATCCATCTGGTCCTGGGCTTTTTTAGGAGGTTTTGTATTACTGTTTCAATTTCTTTTTCCTCCCCGGAAAGGCTTTCCTCAGTCATGCTCACTGGCTGTCCTGACCCAGTTTGTCGCTTCTGCTCCCTTTGTCCTTGTGGACTGGTGGCCAATGACCCACGAGGGTTAGTTTTGGTGGTTCTCATCCCTTTAGATATCCATCCATTTCTTCTAGGTTTTCAAATTTAGTAGCATATAGGTTTTTAAAAATATTCTCTTATAATGGTCTGGATCTTTTGGGTGTCTGTTGTGATGTCTCCCCTTTCATCTCTAATTTTGTTGATTTGAATTTGCTCTTTCCTTCTTTCTGTCAGTCCTTGAAAGTGAGATGAGTTTCTTGCAGACAACAAAAAGATGGGTTTTTTTCTTAATCCATTCACCTAGTCTGTGTCTTTTGCCTGGGGAGTTCAGTCCATTAATATTTAACGTTATTAATGAAAGATGAGTATTGAATCCTGTCATTTTTATTTCTGTTAACATTTTTGATATAGCTGTACTTTACCACAGTTATACCTTCATTGTATTTCCTTCTGCAATGCCTTGGGCATAGTCATTCCTTTCTTCAGCTCTTTGTCTTGCTTCCAGAACTCTCTGAAGGGCTGGTTTTGTGGACATGAATTCCTTCAGCCTATTTACATCATGGAAGATTTTTCTCTCCCCTTTGAGTATAATAGACATTTTGGCTGGGTATAGTAATCTGGGTTGGCATCTGTGGCCATTTAAAACTGGAAATACTTTGGTCCAGGCTCTTCTGGCTTTCATAGTTTGCACTAAAAAGTAAGATGTAATCCTAATGT
>NW_008358866.1:11444292-11455908 GCF_000622305.1 Nannospalax galili
AAATTTTCTTCTACAATTCTGTTGAAGATCTGGTCCATGCCATTATCTTGGGATTCTTCTCCTTCTTGTATGCCTATGATTCGTAAATTTGTTCTTTTTATGGTGTTACACAGTTCCTGTGTACTTCATTCTTGTGGTTTCTTAAATTTTTCCTAATCTTTGCTTGAGTGGTCTAGTTCATCCACTTTATCTTCTAGTCTTGATACTTTGTTTTGCATTTCATCCTATTGCTGAAGCTTTCTCCTGTCATTTCTAATTGGCTTACTGAGTGTTTCACTTCCTTCTTCATTTCAGCCTGCATATTCTTCAATATTTCTCTTTTCTGAATTCATTCAGAAGTTTATCCCTAACTTCCTTCAGTTCTTTGATTTCTTTTTGTGTTCTTTAAATTCACTGAGTTCTTTTATCATGCTTTATAATTGTTATTTTGCGTTCCATGTCCTGCATTATCTCTAGGGGGTTCTCATTCTGCTCCTCTGGAGGACTATTGGTATTTGGTGGGGATATGGTATTTTGGTTTTTTCATGTTATTATTGTTTCTCTGTGATTTTGACATGTGAATTTCTTTTGTAGTTTCTGATTCTTGTGTGAGACTCAAGTCTTTAAGTTTAGGTCTGCTTCTTTTTGTGAACTTTATGTGTCTTTGTGGTTTACTTTTTGGGTATGAAAAGCTGGTTAGTCTAAGCTTCTGTTTCTCTCTTTTGATTTTATATTGGAGTGGCCAGATTGCATCTGTCTTTAGTAGTTCCCACAGAGGCCTAAGTCAGATGAGGATCAGATGCTCTCAGGCTTTCTCCTAAGGTCTGAATCCCTCTAGGCAAGATTTTTGTCTCAGCAATTTGGGGGTTGTACTGGCCTGGGAGCCGGGCCCAGGAAAGATGCTGGTCTAGGGCAGCTGGTGGCAGTGCCACCCAGAGATGCAAAGGAAGATGGGGGCTGGAGGCTGCCCCAAGGGCCCCTGGGGACTGCACTGAGGAGCTGGGTAGGTCTGGATGCAAAGCACCAGGAAGAGGAAAGGTCAGTCCCAGTTTCCAGGAAAGAGGCTGGTGGGCTGTATAGACCCAGGGAAGCAGAGGGAGGTGAGGGCTGGGCCAGGCCCAGAAGCAGTGTTCCTGGTGACCAGAGAAGGAACTTAGTTGCTCTGGGTGCAAAGGATCAGGAAGCAGTGGTGGTTTCCCAGGTGTCTGGGGCACACAAGACAAGGAGTGAGATAGGACCCAGGCTAGAAGGAGAGATTGGCGTGGGAGATGGGAGGGTGAATGAGGCTGGGGGAGTCAAGCCATGGAGAGTGTGCCAACTTACCAGGAGAGAGAGGCCTGCAGGTCCCCAAGACTCTTTAAGGAATTTTTTTCTCTTACTTTTTCCTTAGAATTCTATAGGAAAGACTTTTTAAATTAAAATTTTTTTTCATTTTTAAAGGTTTTTATTGTTTTTCCATTTTTTAATTTTTAATTTTATTTTACAAAGTTTTTATTTCAAGTGCATTTGTGACTGTCCCATAAAACATAGCAGGACTAGAGCCACATATGTTCAGAGCCTGTGGCTCCTGCACTTGCTCTAGAATTTATGACATCCATCTGAAGGAGCCAGGTAGATGAAGACAGAATGGCAAACCAAGCAGAGAGAGACCCCAGCTACCTGTCTAGGTCAGGGAAGATTTTCACCAACCAGCCAGCAGCAGCTGAGAGTATAAACAGTGTCTATGCCCAATCTGGGAGTCTAATTGCTGGATCTCCAGTTATAGGGATGTTTCCATTTTAAACATTAAGTCTAAAAACAGTTTGTTCTATAAGAAAAGATGTTATGACTTTTAATCAGTGGCAAATTTTACCTGTAAGAATTTTCTTCTTTGATTTTAGTTTATTATTTTTATTGCTCTTTTTTCCAGCTTATCAAACTGAATACTTATTTTCTTCCATTTAGTGTTTCATTCTCAATAAAGCATCAAGACTTCTACAAGAAGCACTTCGTTAAGTAGAGCGCTAGCTATATTCTTTTAAATTTGTATCTGCTATGTTGTTTTTTCTGTTACTCTCTTGGCAGCTTTAAATTTCATTGTAGAAATCCTATTTCTGCTTGAGATTATCTTCGATGATGTGCATAAGGCAAGTGAGTTTATATTGTTTTCTTTGTTACTGATTTTAGTTTTTCACTTTTTTGTCAAAGAACGTACTTCCTAAATTCACTTTAAAGCTTTCCAATTTTTCACCAGCTCTGTTTCAGATCAATTTCTATAATTGTTTTATGAGTGAAAGAAATGAAGAATTATTTACATAGATATAAAATATATGCATGCTTAATTACATTGGTGATTATTCTGTCAAAATTTCTGTTCTTAGTTATTTGCTAAAGAAACTAGTCATTGTCATACAAATGTTGCTTTATCTTTAATCACTATAAATGTTCTCAGTGTTTTTAAGTTCTACCACAATGATGTCATGAAACTTTGGTTTTATTTTGGTATTCGTCCATTGTATTCCTCTCCATTTCATTTTTTAACCCTTTAGTTCTTTTACTGAATATAAAGGTTGATTTTATTTTTTAAACATGAAAGCCTATCTTTTCAAGGGGAAACCAAAACAGATAAATTAATCTTTTTCTTTCTGTTTCAGACAACTTATTTTATACTTATTCTTCAGCATACTTTATTATGTATTTCTTTTTCTATGTATTGCTTTTCTTTGAAAAAAAAAAGCTTTTTCCTTTAGTCATTTATTCTATTATGTAGACTTAATCAGATCTAAACCTCTAGGTGAACTGCTATATGAAATAATAATTACTTTGTTCCTCTTCTCAACTCCTTCTGTATTCTGTTTTTCTGATGCTAGAAATAGCTAGCCTCTGAGCTGCAAAGGTAAGACATCCATCCCAACAAAATGCTCTGGGAATCTTAGCTGTTCCAGATGAATGTACAAAGAGTGGGCTAATGAGGGGTAGGGAAGGAATTTCCTCCTTCAGAAAGTATATGCAATGAGATGCCTGTGTCCGGCCAGTTTCCATGCTGTTGACCCTCTTCCTGTCAGAGGGCTGTGTCCATTCCCTGTTGCCCTGTTCCAGGGCAAGAGGTCAAGCATTCATTGGCTATGATTAGAGTTGTTTAAACCCTAACATCTGCTTGTAATTAGCATATATCCTTCCAAGATCCTGATATATGATGGATTCTAATCCTTCGTTTCCAGAGGTATTGCACGTTTTTCTAATTTATGTTTTCATAGATATTTCATAAGATTTATGTTTTTTTTAATTGAAAACATGTTTATATGCACTTTCTTGTTCTTAAATTTGTTTTAATTTCGTTTTTATATTAATGTGTAAATGTTGAAAACATTATACACAATATTCCCTGATACTTGGAAAATGTAGAGAAGATCCCAAAATTGCCCAAAAGTTACAAACATGGACTAAATAACAGCTAACAGATTTTTTTTTACATATTATTGCAATTGTTGTTTTATTGATTTTTGTAAAACTAGAGTTGTCTGTAAACATTTCTATGTATTTAGATCTAAAGATCATGGACATCTTTCATTTCATTTAATGTTCTTCAATAACATGATTTTTGTTACTGCTTAATATTCCATCTATAATTTTCCCAAAGAATTATTTTCAAGTGTATTACTAGAGTTTTTTTGGTATTTTGTTTTCACTTTTTAATATTGTAACTATATATATATATGTGCACTTTCTCATTCTTAAATTTATGTTCAATTCCTTTTATAGTAAATTATACAGAGGCTCTTAAATTTTATCTCATTCACATATATATATATATCACATACTTGCAAACTTATCTAGGAAGTAAACCAGACTCAGAATATAAGCAGCACATGTTTTCTCTTATACGTGGAATCTAGGAGGGAATCTAGGGAGGAAAAAGACTTGAAAATGGAAGGGGAAATGTTAGGAAAGAGGAGGATGATGGCTACAGGGGGTGGGGGACTAAGAGAAAGTAATGGGAGTGTGAATGTGATCAAAGTATGTATCTACATACATGCAAATATGAACATGTGACAATGAGACCTGGTAATTTCTACCACTGGATTTAAATTTTTATTTTTGTCATTGTTATTGTGCATATGTGTGTATAGGCAAGCACATGCTATGGCCCATATGTGGAGGCCAGAGGACAACTCTGTGGAGTCATTTCTCTCCTTTAACTTTATATAGGTCCCAGAGACTGAACTTAGGTACCCAGGCTTGTTCACCAAGCACTTTTTCCTGCCAAGTCATCTTGCTGGCCCTTCAGTTGGACTTTATTATAAACAAACATGCTATTATTTTTATGAGCCATTTGAAAGTAAGTTGATGATATTATGCCCATTTTTCTCTGAGTTGGTATTTATTTTCTAAGGAAGATATTTTCTTACTTAACTTCAGAACAGTCATCAAGATTAGGAAATTAGACATTGCCACATATCCGATCTATAGTCTATATTAAAATATAGTTATACCTCAATCATTTTCTCCACAGTGTGTTTAATTTTCATTATCTCTTTAATTATTTTCTTTTTTATAATTTTATTTATTTATTTTAAGTTTATTTGTACAAGTGTTTTGCCTGCATGTATGTAAGTGCACCTGTGCATGCAATGCTTGCGGCACTCAGAAGAGGGTGTCATATCCTCTGGAACTCAAGTTACAGATGGTTGTTAGCCATCATGTGGGTGCTGGGAACTGACCCTAATACTTCAGTCTTTCTTTACCTTTCTTGATCTTCAAATTTTGAAGAGGACCAGGAATTTTTTGCAAATATGCCTGAAGGTAACTTTGTATAAACTCTCCTCTTTATAGGATTTGTGTTAAGTACTTTGGCAGCAGTACCATGGAAGTGATATTCCATTTTCAGTGCCAAATATGGAGAGTAATACAAGGTCAGTTTTTTTTTCCTCCAGATCAGTGAAATGTGCTAATTTTGATCACTTGGATAAGGTGGTATCTACAGGCTTCTTCACTTTAAAGAAATCTTTTATCCTTGTGCTGTTGATAAGCAATTTGATAAATTGAGACTTTAGAAATACCCTGATGCTATTCAAACACTTATTTGAACCCCTCTAGGTGATTTTCAAGCCAGCCAACTCTGTATTTATTAACATTTACTCTAAGGACCTTCACTACTTCTCCACTGCTTACTTATGTCTCATATTGGAATCACAGATTCTACTTATGTAATTGCTATCATTATTTATTTTGATTTGTTACTCATCCCTAAGTTAGCCAGTGGGAGTCAATTTTTATCCTCAGACCAGACTGTTTTTACATTAGCTCTAGTAATGTTTTCTTATTGATAAATTTGTTTCTATGTGATTTGGAATGTTTAGGTGGCTTCTCACAAAATATTAACCTTTTCCTCAAAAGTGATAAATTAGAAACTTGTTAAGGATTCTTCAGAATTACAAAATAATTCACAGGTAGAAGAGAATACATTGCCAAATTCATCTCTTCTTTTTTTTTTTTTTTTTTTTAACCATTTCTTAGTTTTTACCTTGGTAGTGTTTGGAAAAGTATCTTTTGTTCTTTGTTGTTTAGGTTTTTGTCTTATGGACGAGAAGAAAGACCTCACTAGATTCAGGAATGTGACTATTTTATTTAGCATTTGAGCAGTGAGGCTGTATCCCCATGCCCATGATCACAGCAAATACTTCACTTCCACGTGATTACAGTATGAGTCAATGAGTTTGTAAGTTTGTAGATTCTCTGTAATGCTCTCCATCACTGGCTTTCATCCTGAAAATGTTAATAAAATTGTTCTTTAATTCACCAGTGTGTTTATAAATGTCCAAAAGATGGCCTCCTTTCCTGTAAGATTTCTGGCCCAGGTATGTTAAAAGAAGTAGAAAAGTCCTTACCTGATAAATTTATGAGGAGACTTCTTGGTTGCTCCCTATTCTCTTCCTTGGTTTTCGAAGACTTGCTGCATGTATACTGGGATTCTTTCTTCTATAGTTTAATTCTTGTCTCCTCACAGAAGGGTTTTTTTTATTTGATATTTAAGTGTTATTCTGGATAATCCCGTTAAAGATGCCTAAGAGCCAGCATTTATTGATGCCGTCAGCCATAGAGGGTTGTGGTCCATGCCTCCACTGAGGATTGCTTTTTATTCTGTTCTGTGTCCTTGGCTGCTGGAACACATGAGGTATTTCACACTCAGCTTGGAATTTCTCTCTCTCAGGCCATAGTGTGCACCATTTTCTCAAGGAAATCAGATGCCTCTTAGTGGACACCAGACCTTGAGAGAGCAAGATGCACACATAAGGTTTACTCACTGCTATGGATATCCAAATGCCTCTAGTTCCTTTGGTAAAAAACCTGGAAAATTTTTATCATCAATCTAACTGTCTATCCATCCATTCAGCCATTTATTCATCATCTATTGCTATAAACTATGTATCTAAATTAGTAGCCATGAGCTTCAGTTCTGAGTACCACAGAGAATATTTGCATTCTCACTGTTTCAATATTTTATTCTTCTGTTGTGAATACTCAGAAAATCATATCTAATTGGCCTTAGTATTGTTATTAATGCCCTCAAGTCTATAATATACAAAAATTAGTTTCAGTTTTTTTTATCCTAACCCCTGAGAAAAACCAAACCTATTAACAAAAGTCTTGCTCACCTGTTTGTCTGTTTTCAGGCAAAATTTATGTGCAGGGTCAGGTGTGGTGACATATTCCAGTAATCCCAGCATGCAGGAAGCAGAAGCTGGAGGGAGGGCTGCTACAAGTTTGAGATAACCCTAATATATGCAAGTTCCAGGTCAGACAAAGCTATATAGTGAGACTCTGTGTAAAAACAAAACAAAACAATTTTTATGCATAATAAACCTCATAAAACCTGTGTCTCTGATTGATGAGTTTTAGCAAATACAAATGTACTTATAACTGCACACAAACAAGATAAAATTTTCACCGCTGTAGAAAGTGTCCACATACCCCTTCTTAGTGTAGAGGCACAGACGGGGAAAGGTCCTTTTTACCCCCCAAGTTTCTTTCTGGTAGATGGATTAGATGGTGTAAAGAAACAGAGATTTAATATGTGGGCAGAGGTGATCACAAACTGTAATTACTCACTGGCCCAACGAGTTTCAGAAGTTAATGTACACTTTTCCATAGAGAGAAATGAGAAATGGAAATGCACACACTTTTTAGGAGTGCAGTGCATGATTTTTACAGGAATTTGATGGGCTTGGCAAAACATACAATGACATTGGTTCCTTGGAATAAACAATGGGTTGTAAATTATTCTCTTGGGAATGCTGAATGAAACCAAAACAGAAGACAATGGTGTGTGTCAAAAGTCTGTCCAGGTGTGCTGGTGGACTTTGGCCCTTCTTCCTGAAGTATAAATTTAGTTAATGGAAATTCAAGAAAGGGACCAGAGGTGATTGTTTACTTCCTTGCCAGGTTTGGATTTTAAGCAGACACAAAGATATCAGAATGAAGATATTTAGCATCTGCTGTGCTCTAAATTCCTTTAACTTAAAAATCAATATACCAGGGGTTTTGGGAGGGTAATAATCCTTAGACTCCTTTGTGGGATGGTACTCATATCTAACACATATCAACAAGTAATGTCCCAATTTTTTTCAACACTGGTTTTGTCTTACATAAAATTTGTAGTCATACAAGAGATACACTTTCACATTCAGCTTCTTTCTTTTAACACAGCACATGTGAGATTCTTCTATGCTGCCTTCTTGCTCTGTCAAAAGTATATCTATGATTATTACTGGATTTCCCTAGAGCTACTTTCTACAGCAGAAAGAGAAAAGTATCTTCTCTTCGATTTTATTAATATTTGTAAAATATTTTGTAATAAAAATTGCTTCTTCATGTGTTTTGACCACTGCCATAGTCTACATGGCCTTCATTGCATACCACCTACCCTAAACTCAGTCTAACACTTCCTTCTAAACTTAACATCCTTCTAAAATCTAATTCATGGGTTGCATCAGTCAGAATTTTCACAACTTTGACAAATAACTGAGAGAAACATTTTAAGGGTGGACAGACTTCTTTGGGCTCACGATTTCAGAGGACTAAGACCATGGCCATCTGGCACCATTGTTTGGGTTTAAGGTGAACAAAACATCAGGGACCAAAAGGGCATGATGGAGCATAGCTGCTCACTTCATGAAGCCAGGGAGCAGAAAGAGAGAAAGGCCCAGGGATAGGAGAGAGCCTCTAAGACCTGCCCTCAGTGACCCACTTCTCCCAGCAAGGCACCATCAACTGAAATTTCTAGCATTCACAAATTAGTGCCACCCACTGGGGTCTAAACCTTGAACATCTGCATCTATGGAGGACATTTCATATTTAGCACATATAGCATGGGCTAGGTGAGTTCTTTCAGGGGTTTTTCTCTGTTTCAAAAGCATCCGTTTCCTTTATCAGGAGAGTAACTGTAGCTCAGTTTCATGCCTACCTTCAGTATCGCCCTGTCTTTATTGTCTCATAGAAGTTTTGTATCTGTAGAATGAGCATATCATTCTTCCCCAGTTTTCAGTGTCACATATTCTTTCAATTTTTATCTCTTTGGATAGAAGAAAAGCATAAATTCTAAGCCATTAGTGTGAGGGATTATAGGAATAACTTACAATATGGACAGAATATGGACTTATGTTTACTTAACCTTGCACCAAAAGCTACTCAATAATGTAGACAAATTCACTTAGCCAAGTACTCCTCTCATGACCTGGGCTCCAGACCTTGATCTGTCTGGACCCACTTTGTCCCCCACCCAAGATAGTGAGTGTGCTTGAATTAGCATAGCAAAGCACTACAGTTTATTCATATTGTTCTCATCAGAAGCAGTGAGAATAGTTGAGACGTCTGCTTGACATTGTGTATACAAGATATTTTAGGCCTAAGGATCAAAGGGCAAGATTCTGTGATAAGGGTGGGTGCAAGCTTGTTGTTCCCCAATTCATGCTGGAGAGACTGTTTGGATAAAAGTGCAGGTGAAGCCTCGCTTGGAAGGACAATTCTGTGAGCAATCTGAAGGAACAAACTCTCAGAATTCAGGTCCACTCTTAGCCATAAAACTAACTTAAGTGTCAGGCTGATTCTTTATTCAGGTGTAACTATAATATGGCTTAGAAACATCACAAGGGATAAGCTGATACACTGTTAGAAAAGGCAGAAAAAAATTTAATCCAATACAAAGAAATCTTATGGAGAGGGTCTTTTCATCAACTGATAAAAAGCAACTCTAAAGAATTAGTCTAAAGATTGGAGGGTGTCTTATACATTGGTACCTAGGAAAGGAAGAAGAATAGTTTCTGTGAAGATGGTTTCCCCAATCAAGGGCAAGGACAGAGCTTATAAGTCTAGGGATTTTCAGCAAAAAGTGACTAGTCAGCCAAAATGAATACTTGGCTTCTCACATTAGGATTAAGGAACTGTGGGCATATACTGATGTCTGCAACCCAAGTCTATTTGCAGGTATTAAGAACTGCATTAAGTCAAATCAATACAGAAAAATTGAGTGAAAATGCAGCAGATTTTTTCTTGCTGATTCTAGTCAGTTCTCCAAGGAGGGGTATGGGGTGTCGCTGATCTAAGTTCTGTCTGTACCCACCAAGCCCACGGTCATGCAGCAAGCTTATCCTTGTTCAAAAATTTAAAGATTATAAAAGCTGCTCTGCTTTGCTTATATTGGACAGGGTTTATGAATTAAATACTTGAACTCAAGCACCTCCTATGATCTAAAAACATTTTAAAATTAATCAGAAAGAGGGAAAGGTAATCAGCTGTTACAAACTGTACAAATTTATAAATTATTTACCATATTAAAAATATTTGGTCTTTCTTTACAAAATAGTTACGTAGCTTAGAATTGTCATACACTGTAACTACTATCTTAAAGTCACAGATTTAAGTTAAACTCTTAACTATGACTAATGCTATTTTCTCATCACATTGAACTAAATCCCTTACCAACAGTCTTCAAGTACCCAACAAGGAAATAGTGTACAAGCAATTCTTTCTAATTTTTTCTGATTTTTTCCATTGACCTAATGATTATTTGTTTTACTTGGCTATAATTTTTCCCTACATCATCATTAGCCCCCAAAATATTTTTAAACATCTGAATAACATAAATAGTTCCTCATCAATGAAGATGATCTCTTTGGAATTCTTCTTCTCTGTAGTAATAAAACTAGCAGAGATTAATTAATGATTATATGTAAATATCATAAAAATCAATAAAATAGTATGTCTAGTTGAGTAACAAAAATCTTTCAAGAATGTCAACTCAACAATATTTAGGCAAATAAATGTTCAAATATGGCTACTATAATAATTTCTTAAAACCAGAGATAATGTCAGCATCTTACAGATTTGTAGCTTACAGAGGCTTTGAAATGAGGAATTCCTTTCTTAATAAAAAGTGTGTTTTAAAATTAAATTGGGAAACATCAGTATCAACTCATACTTTAATATAAATATAGATGATTCCATGTAGACGTATTTATAGATATGGACATGCACAGCGGTTAGTAAACATACAGATATGTCTTTCTCTGTCAGCCGAAAGTGCCTAAAGTAATAGCACTCCAGTAGCCATGAAGATACTAAGGACCAGACCTTGGTTTCTAAGACCAGTCTCAAATGGATGCACAATGACAGGAAGTGACCAGAACCAGATACCCACAAAGGTCTACTCCCATGACCTACTTCCTCCAGCTACGTCTCACCTCTTAAAGTTTTCTGAACCTACCAAAATTGCACCAACCCTGGGAACCAAGCATTCAACCCATGAACCCGAATAGGCTATTTCATATTCAAACCACATCACCACATGATAAGGGCATGTCAAAGGGGCATAAGCAAACTAAAAAGTCTCCCAGCAGTCAAAGCTACAACGATTTGAGCAATAAAAAATGAGCAAACAAAACAGTATTGGGTTATAAAACAATGTCTAAAATAATCAACCATGAGGCCACACTGGAACTAAATGACTATAAACTGATTAAATAAATGGAACAGAAAAGACAAATCTCTCAGAAGGAGTTCCAACTAACTTGTACAGTGTTTGTTTGAAGTAGTATTTGACAATCCTCTGGTGACAAAAGGAAATTAAGTCCTCTCTTCTTTAGTGCATAGTAACTTCCTGTGAGAAATTCAGCATAGAAAGGAGGAGATAAAAGACGCCCTGCCGTGGAGAACCTGGCAAGGTCTGCTTTCATGAGGTGATTGAGGTCAACATCATAACTCATATTAATAGTTTAAAGTCCCCTGGATTTAAGGTGAAAATATGTCACCTGTAAGCTTCCTTCCAAAATCTCATAATCCCAGTCTAACCATGAAAAAAGTATTAAACAAATTCCAATAGAGGAAACTTCTACAAAGTATTCTTGGACAGTGTTCAAAGTCTTCAAAACCAAGGAAAGTCTGAGACATTGTAATGGGCATGAGGAGCATCAGAAGACCAGACAACAGAACAATACCATACCCTGGATGACATCTAGCAGCAGAAAAGGACATTGCATTAAACAAGGAAATATGAAATAGGGACATCAGCTAATATTAATGTATCAATATTTGTCCATTTGTTGTGATAAATGTGTCATATAAATGTGAGAATCTATTTGAGAAACTGAATGTGAGGTATAA
>NW_008358866.1:11456056-11507634 GCF_000622305.1 Nannospalax galili
ATAAGAAAGCTCTACCATCAGCTCAATTTTTCTGTAAATCGGAACTTATGTTTGTAAAAGTCAGCGTTTTTATTAAGTATGTGTAGAAGTACAAAAAGCTCAGTGATTTGGGATTGTATGTTTGAATGATTAGAAATTTAAAAATGAATTGTATTCCATTTTTATTTAGTATGTTCTCTTTGGTTGAAAGGGTAATGGTAATCTTTTGATGAGATTATTGTTGTTACTTATTTTCACTCCTCAAGGCAAAAACTTTCATGTGTGCACCTTAATATGCTTTCTTGTAACCTCTTTTTGCAATATTTTAATATTCTTTTTGGAAACAACACATTCTGGGGTTATGCTTATAACTTTAGTGAGTGAAAGGCATTAGGTCTCCCTCTTATATGTTCAAATAAATCTTGCATTCAAACTGCAGATCTCACCTATACCACTTTTACTGAGAAAAGGAAAATGTGCCTCATGAGATAAACAGTATATAAAGCAGATGTGAACACTACTCTAGATCTTTCGAGCTGCTATGAAGAACTCCAAGAACAGTGTGTACAAATGATTTCAACAATGACTCAGATGATGGTGTTATGGCAGAAAGGAAGTAAAGAAGGAAAAGAAAACAGAGAGAATATCCTAAGTGGAAATATTTATAAATGTCATTAATAATACTCATAATAAGGTCTTGATTTTTAGAAATTCTCAATAATAATCTATACTTAAGGGGTCTATTTGCCATAATTGCATGAACATATAGACTATTCCTGTTTTCCTACTGTTGGACTATTTATTGAGATCAAAGGCCCTCCTCTAACATTAAAATTCTGTATAATCAGGGCCGGAGAGGCGGCTCAGCTGTTAAGAGCACTGACTGCTCTTGTAAACAACCTGGGTTCAATTCCCAACACTCACATGGTGGCTACAAACATCTTTAACTCCAGTTCCAGGGGATCCGACACTGTCTTCTGGACAAAACTGGAACCAAGCATACATGTAGGCTTAACACTCATACACACAAAATAAAAATAAAATAAATTAAAACTTCAGGAAAGAAAGTTGTTTCCTTCATACAGGAATGAACAGTCTGTGATGTTAAGGGGGGGGCAGGGGAGGGAGATTTAGTCACCATAACGAATTTTCACTGGAGCATGATAACGTTATAACTGCAGAAAGCAGCCGCTAGTTACTGGAGACATTGGCAGCACCACAGAAAACCATGCTAGCTCTGAACAGGACAAAGCAGGCACTATGGCGTTTCAGTATCATCTGAAACACTTTCTGACAGGACCACCCAAGGATTATCTAATTCACAGGAGGAAATACCATTGTTCGATCTACTAGTTAGCTTTGATTAGGGGCCAGTTCCTGTGAAGTTCCTGTCAATTGTATAGATTTTTTTCCAGTAGAGGTGCAAATGATTTCTGTCAGAAAAGATCACCCAAAAAGTCATAGTTTCGTTGCCCTGTAGGATATTAATCAGTTTTGTCTCTTGCTGAGTTAAACTTATTTCAGAGTGTCTTTTTTTTCCAAGCTGTCTCTCTCCATATTTTTCTTTCTTTTTCTTCCTTTTGTCTCTCTCTCTTTCTCTCTCTCTCTTTCATACATACACACACACAAACATATTATATGTATGCATATATGTACATATACACACACATAACACAAGCATGATATAACTGCCATCCTTATAAATAATAAAATTCATCTTTGACACATTTTTGTTCTATATTTTCACAAAAGTCAGGTTTTAATAAAATGATTCAAGTTTTTTATTTGCACTTTTGCAGGTAAGACTTTCCACATAGGTTCCTTCAACCCTCGAGTCACTGAAAAAAGTGTCCCTGCACACACCCGTTGTCCATCTTTTCTCCATTGCTACATGAGTCCTCACCTATTCAGGATTATTGAGTGGCTCAAAGTAATATCAGGTTTAACTTTTGTAAAATTGAACAGTTGGTGCTTCTGCTGAATAAACTGCACTTCAATGTAGATAAATGGAGAAAATGCTTTCGTTTAACATTTTTTTAAAAATTATGTGCATGCATATATGTCTGTATGTGCAAGTACTTGGTTATCTGTGGTTGTGAGCTGCCCAGTGCAGGTGCTGGGAACTGAACTAGGGTCCTCTGTGAAAGCAGTGTGTACTCTTAACCATTGAGGCTCTCCAGCCCCTGTTTAACATTTTTTGCTGTTTCTGTTTTTTCTTTGTTTGTTTTGTTTTTTTGTGACAGGATTTCACAGTTTCACCCATGCTGGCCTAAAACTCACCACCTCCTATCTCTGTATCCAAAATGCTGAAATTACGGACATGCATCACAATGTCCTGCTTCATTTTGACATTTTATGAGAAAGCTGCTTCATTACTGAGTCAATGTTTACTCATTTCTCATCAAGTATTATTCTCAAAATAGCAAAAAAACTTTAATCTGCGTAACAGGTGAAAGATGAAAATTGCAATTATTAGCAGTCTTATCTTTTTTTAAAACTGTCCTGTTTGTGACACAATAGCTATAGGGTATAACATTATGTTATTTGGCATAAATAAAATAGAATAAAATATGATATTAAATATGAGAGGAAATGTCAATAATCCATATAGATAAATCATATGGCAGCTTTGGCAGCTTAAGAATAGAGTGTCTCAAAAGGAAAATTATCCTTGAATCTCTCACAAGTATTCTGAGACCAAAAAAAAAAAAAAAAAACTAAAAAAAACCCACAAATAAAAATATCCATATTGGTATAACAACAACTGAGGTGGACTCTCATTGTTATCCCCTAGTCAAATTTCATGAACAAACAGGGAAGTGAAAACCCAGTCCAGTGGGGAGAAAAAACCCTCTTGCTTCTTTTATTTATGTTTGTTTGTCAGAATTTTCACTAAATTTCTGTAATTAACAAATCACCTTCAAGAGTCCATTAGTGGTATCGTTGGAATTTGAATGTCAAACTTTAAATTCTACATATGCAGGGTTTTTGGGTTTTGTTTACATTTTTCCCAAAAGATGCTTGTACCCATATTCTGTTCATTCTAAGTTCACAATATTTCTGATTGGGGTTTATAAAAATTTTGTTTATTGTTTTTAGAACAGAAAGCAATATTGTTACTTTCATGGGAAAAGGATGTGTGTATGTGTGTGTGTGTGTATACATAGTATATTCTTGATTATCTATGCCAATAAAAAACATTAACATGAAAAACGGCAAATGTAATGAGGAGACATTCCACTTATAAAGAAGTGATGATTATTTTTATGTGCATTCATATTTATGTATTTTATGAAAAACACCATTTTGTTAATTGTGATTGTTTCCCACATATTTTTTGTCCAAAATTTTAATGCTATATTAGTTTTTTTTTTTTTTTTTTCAGCTGTGATACAACGCCTAACAGAAACAACTTAAGGGAGGAAGGAGTTATTTTGGTTCACAGTTTCAGAGGGCTCAGCCCATGGTTGATTGGCTCAGTTCACTTGAGCAGATATCATGACACCAAACAATGTGTGGCAGAAGAGAGCTGCTGACTTCATGGCTGGCCTGGAAGCAGAGACCAAGACAGTAAATGACTAAGGATAATACACCCCCAAACTTACCCAGGAACCCACTTTTTACAATGAGATAACAGCTCCTAAACTTTCTACAACTCCCCAAAATAGTGCCACAAACTGGGGACCAGGCATTCAAGACATGAGCCTGTGTTTTCAAATTCAGTCTGCAAAAGTCACCCAGATCAGAGCTCTCCAACACAGAGATTTAGAAAACTTGAGGGGAGGGCAAAAAGTTAGTTTTATTTTATTGAAACTCCATCTTTATAAAATAACTTCTAAAAGTATGCATTTTACGAAGTCACTTATCTAAAAACATAAAAGTGAAAACTAACATGAATTATAATAGGTGATTTTCTGTGGTGGGGTGGATGCTGGAGCTGGAACCACATGCTTCCCTCATGCTAGGTAAGCTCTATAAGACTAAGCTACATTCCCAACTCCCAGGCTTGAATCATTATGTGATTCGTTTTTGAGCATGGTTGATGAAATCAGTAGCAAAACCTACATAGCTCAAATACCCAGCTTTAAAAGTATGAATACTATTAACTTTTGTTTTATCAACCCTTTGAGTCTCTCTCTGCCCCAAAATAATTTTTCCCACTTAAGTATTACCTTCAGGATCATTAGCAGCAAAATAAATGTGATTCGACTGAATAATTTAGCATATTAGGTAAAACAAACAAACAAAAAAAAACTTGTAGAAAAATTAAAATACAGCTCCATCTATTAGTGTAGTCATTTCAGTCCTGTTCAGAGACCCTCTCAAATTTAGAGGGAGATGGTTTCCATGGTAACTGAAGAATGAGCTCTGATGAGTCTTAAAACAGACAAATAAGAGTCCTTGCTTCATACAAGTGGGCATGATTTTACCTCTAATGCTTAATGGAAGACATTTGAATCTATTTTGGTTGGAGACAAAAATTGGAAGAAAGCCAGTCCTGTCATTTATACAAAACCTTAAAGGTACAGGATACTAATGTATATTTCAGCTGTTGAACTTTTTCAAGATATTGTTTTTCCAAAGGAGGACTATTGAATTAAATAAATAGTGCTAACATGAAGAACTTGAACTGATGTTCTTAATCCATGGAGATTGAGCAATGACTATCCATTGTCAGTGTTGCTTCCAAATGACATTTTCTGGTGTATAAAACCCAAAGTTGTAATGCTGCAAACGCTTAAAATGTGCATTTACTTTTTCTGTCATGGCTGTTGTTTTTCTGGGGGTAGGAATGAATTAATAAATTAATGAGAGCATGCAGAGCAGTATATAAAGGGATGAAATACTTCCAAACTATTGAAAAGGTACAGCATTTTAAAGTAAAAAAAAATGCATATGTTTAAAAAAAGAAAATTCATATTACTCAAGGACAAATCACCACCCTACTTGAAAATGCCTCTGCATAAAACAAATAAGTCTATCCTAATCTCAAAATAAAATCAAGAAAAAAGACAGACAACTCCTTGGAGAGAAATCTCTTTCTCTTGGTTTTAACACTGTCTACCAACGTTGTAGTAATATTTGAGAGGCTACTGGCTGCAGACTCATGATTTTGAAGATTCTCAGTAGAATCCAAATCAAACAGATTTTTACAATGGACTCACATACTCTAATGCTCAAACACCTGAACCTTAGCAAACCAAACTTCTATTATCATAAAGCAAACACAAAACTCCAGGTAATTACTGAAAATTTTGGATGAATGCTGCTTACATTTCAAATCTCCAGAGCAAAAAGTCAGACCATATGGTGCTTTTTATATGTTTTACATATATTACAACTTTATGACAGGCATAGTAAAGGGCAGGACAGACACAGCTCATGTGGTGTCTTTGTGTGATTAAGCCCCTTCTGTTGGGGCTCATGACAAATAAAGTACAACTTAGCTTCAAACTCTCCTTTACCCCTTCCTTCATCCAGACTCATTTATGCAAGCATGTAAACTGTCTAACAATAGAACATGGCCATGACATGGGGTACACACAGTGACAAATAGAACAGGCCAATCAATGACAAAAGAAAGCAATAGTTGGGATTTTGTTATTAAAGGACTATTAGTATTTTAAGAAATTAGATCAACTCTCACAAAGAGCCTGTTATGAGCCAAGAATGCTGTGTAAGAAATACAAAAACAGGATCTGAAAACTATTAAGGAATCCTCAACATATAACTATTCCATCCAAACTCTTGCATCAAAAGACTTGACTAACCTCAACATCACTTCTCTTGGGAAACCCAGCCCCCACCACCTTTCCACTCTTAGGCTTCTCTCCGTAAATGCTCCAGACTACAAAAGAATTTACCATGTGCCCTAGCCAACACTTGACAAATAGACTTCTGATCCTCCCTTTCTTAGATAATTCAAAAGTTTGAAAAAGGCTTACAATTGTAAATCCTTTCTGTCTCTTTGAGATATATGGATCTCCTAAGAGCCTATAGTATCTTTCTCAAGGACCTCAAAGCCATTCCTTTGAAATGTAATCATCAGGAAGAAAAAGGCCTTGGTCACCCAGGCTCTATGGGAGGATAGTATCCTAACTTCAATAATTTCTAGCTAGGAAACAGCTGGCCTAAATGCCTTGCAGGGATCAACTCTTTCTCCCACAGTGAGTAAGCTGACAAAGTTTCAGGCCCTCTCACTCCTGTTCTTACTCCCTCATTTGATAAAATGCCCTTTGCACAATGTGGAGAAAAGCTCATTTCGTTTTCCTACTGTTAATTACTAACAAAACATTTTCACCCCTGGGATGAATGCCCAGCTCCATCTTTGGCAGACCTGAAGAAAATACTCTACAAAGGAAGACAAATATGTTCCAAAAATGACCATAAAATACAGAATAAAATGCACATTGCTATAAATAATATAATAACATCGGATCAGAAAAGAGAGAGCCACTGGGAAGGAAGGGTATGTAGAAGCAGTGGACTTTAATTAGGTCTGACCAAGGACAATAAAGGTAATTACATTTACATTGACATGGGTACTTGCTACTCCAAAAAGATATAAGTATGTATCATAAGCACATCAGTAAAGTCCAATACCACAGGGGAAGGAATCTTGTCTGATTCTTGTTCTCATATCTACATCATCAATAAGACAATACAATGGTGTTAACAAAATGTCAATAAATTAAGAAATGAAGTATTGGGGCTGGAGCGATGCCTCAGCGGTTAAGAGCACTGACTGCACTTGCAGAGGACCCGGGTTCGATTCCCAACACCCACATTGTGGCTAATAGCCATCTGTAACTCCAGTTCCAGCGGCTATGACACCTTCTTCCCACCTCCACATTTAAAAAAAGAAATGTGGTATCATTCAAATATAGAAAGATTTGATATGTGAGTTAAAAGGCAGCTTCTACAAATGACTGTATTCTCAATTTTTTGTTCAGTCTGCCCACAATAAACTTTCATCACAGCGCAAATCTAGGGAGGATAAATGACTCTGAGTTTCACAGAGGATCATACAAGGGAGAACAAAGTAAAGGAGACTGCAGACATGGATATGTTACTGTTAAATAATATTTATTATAAACAGAATGGGTTTTATAGATATTTGCAAAGCTCATGGAACAAAATGGAAGTGAACTAAGAGATGAAAGTGAGAAGACACTCACTCTAAGGCTCTGACAAGAGCTCCCACAGGCACAATCAGTACTACAGTGCTGCTTAAGGTTAAAAAAGTAATGATGAAGTTGAAAAGTTCCTGAAATAAAAGAATATGGTGGTTCACATCTGCAATCCCAGCATTTAGGGTGTTGAGGCAGAAGAATGGAAAGTTACAGACCAGCCTGGGCTATGTAGTGGGGTTTTGTTTTGTTTTTTTTAACTCTAGCTTAAGCTACAGGAGACTGTCTCAGAATAAGGGAGTGGGGTGGGGGGGTTAGATTGGAGGTGGCTCAGTCAGTAGAGTGTCAGCGCGCAGTATGAGGACCTGAGCTTGGATCTGCAGTACCCACGTAAAAGCTGAGTGTGGCAACTCTGGAGGAAGGTGGAGACAAGCAGATCCCTGAGTTTACTGACAAATCAGCTAGCCTAACCAATGAGCTACAGGTTCAGTGAAATATCCTGGCTCAAAAAGTCAGGTGGAGAGTGATCACAGAAGATGTTGACTTCTGGCCCACGCATGCACATTTGTACACTTACACACACACACACACACACACACACACACACACACACACACACACAGAGCCAGAGGTAGTGGACATCTGCAGCAAAACACTGCTTGTTAGACATTGCACGTATGAACTCATACCAGCTATGAGTGCATGCAGATGTGCAGGAGATCAAGCCAGCAAACTCCCAGCATGGACTGGGGGTGGGTTCACGAAGTTCCACCCCCAGCCTAGGAGCTATGGCAACTGATGCCTGCTGGGGGAAGGAGGGTCAGTGTTCTTCAGGGATGCAGCCCCTGAAAGGCTACTCATGCTCCAGTATATAGCCACACACACAAGCACATGCAGGCAACTAAGTGGACTCGGTGGCTTTTTTTTTTTTTAAGCACATGAAGTTAGGAGGGGAAAGTTGTGGGGAGAAGAGGGGAGGAACTGGAAGGGAGGAAAGGGGGGGTGGATTTGATCAAAACACATTATATGCATGTATGAAATTCTCAAGCAATAGAAAAGAATAAATACATAAAGTGAGATGATGTTAAACATGGAAAATCAGACAAGAAAACAAAAAAGTTCCACTGGTGTTTTGACTGAGAAGTGTCCCCCATAGGCTCAAGTACTTGAACACTTACCTGTTCGGATAGTGGCACTGTTTGGGGAGGGACACTGGAACCTTTAGAGGGTGTGGTCTAGCTGGAGGGAGGAAGTACATCACTGGAGACAGGCTCTGAGAGTTCACAGCCTTGCTACACTTCCAGATTGGTTCTCTTTGCTTCCTGTGCATTTGATGATAACAGCTCTCAGCTGTCTGCTCTGGCCACTTCCTGCCATGCCTCCTCACCATGATGGACTCTTATTCCTCTGGAACCATAAACCCAAATAAACTCTTCTTGTATAAATGGTTTTGGCCATGGTGTTTTATCATGGCAACAGAAAAGTAACTAATATATATGAATATACATGTTATATAATAATAGATATTTCTGTATTTAAATATTTCAATTTTTTAAAAAATATTTTATTATTTTTATTTTATGTGTATGAGTGTATTGCCTGCACGTATGTGAGTGCACCTGTGTCGTGCAATGCCGAGGAGGTCAGAAGAGGGCTTTGGATTCTCCTAGAGTCAAGAATGGTTTGTAGCCACGATGTGGGTGCTGGGAATCGAACCCAGGTCCTCTGCAAGAGCAGTCAGTGCTCTTAATCACTGAGCCATCTCTCCAGCCCAGAGTTTATAGTTTTTATCAAATTTGGGACAATTCTTTTTTTTAAGTTTTACTCTGTAACCTCAGCTAGTCTTGAACTTGTCATCCTTAGCCTCCTATTGTCTGGGATTACAGGACCACACCACTACCCTTGACTGAAAAATCAAGTTATCATTTCTAAATTTTTGGTAGACCACTCCTTGTGCCACTCAACCATGCTAGACTGCTTATTGCTAGAAGACAAATTACTGGTACAGCTTACTTGTTTTTCAATCTTTGAATCTCTTTGTGTCATTTTGTGTATTACTATTGTGTACACTGGTGTCTTCTGTTGCAAAACTTAATATTCTACAGTGTCACTTTCTTAAATTTTAATTTTATGTATATGAATGTATCGTTTGGATGTATGTAAGGGTACCGGTGTTGTGCAATGCTGGAGGAGGTCAGAAGGGGGCATCATATTCCCTAGAACTGGAGTTAAGACCCTTGTTAGCCACCATGTGGGTGCTTGGAATCAAACCTGGATCCTCTGCTGAGCCATCTCTCCAGCCCCCATGTCCGTGACTTTTTAGCTATTTTCTTTTCTATAGATTCATTTTAGCCTGCTTAAAAGTCTCATTATTTTCATTTATTTGTATTTTGTTTTGGAGACACAGTTGTAGTGTTTAGCCCAGGATGACCTCACACCTGTTGTATAGCCGAGGCTAACCTAGAACTCACAATCCTCAAGCTTTTGCCTCTTAAGTGCTGGGATTATATGCATATGCCACCATTTTCCACATCCACATTTTTTACTGCTTTAAGAAATATATTTAATGTATGTATAACAGCTGTATAATATTCATTTACTTTAATTCTAACATCTTTTTTCAGTTATTGCTCACTTCCTTTTGAATATTTTTTCCCAGTGATATATTTTTCTGCTTCCTTACATATCTGGAATTTTTGATGAATGCTAGATTTTGTGTGTTTTATATAATTTTGAACTTTTTTCTTCTTCCTTTAAATACTTAGGGCCATATTTTGGAGTAAAAACTACTTGGAATCAGATGTTCTTTTTGAGGTTTGGGTTTTAGTCTTAAATTAGTAAGGGTTCAGTGCCTTCAGTGGTAGGCTGATTTGGTAGAGGCAATGCACTTCATTAGAAAGAGCTGACTGCTGGAGATTAGAGCATAAAGCGTTTCCACTGTGATACCTCCCAGGACCTCTGTGCTTTTCCTCCCACTCATCTGCACTTTCTCATCTGTGTTGATGAAATAAACAGCTCTCACTTCAAAAGAATAAAAGGGATGGTTTATTCTGGAGCCAAATATGAGTAACTATGGCCCAGGAACACAGATTTAGGTTTCTCCAAATGCCATGTTCCAATGAGGTAGCAATTTCATAAACTTCTTATAGTAACAGAACAAAGAAAGTCATAAATCAGCATATTCTTTAGATACATTGTGGATACATTCAGTAGGCAAGTCATGGCAAAACAGGGGGTGGGGGATTTTTACTATAGGTCTTAGATGCTATCTGATAACATTTTTAGCCTTTTGATTGGTGGAATCTAGTGGTCTGCTAAGTTATTACATTCCAAAAGGTTTTTACCTGTTAGTCACAGGATAGTAAGTCAGAAACAAAGGTGAGCAAGGAGTGGATATTTAGGAGGCCCAATATAAATGGTAATTAGGCTCTGAAACCTGTACCATTCCAAACTCTCCACAATCACTAAAGTTCTAATCAGTTGATCAGAGAAGAATGTCCAGGTTGAAGATACAAGGTTTTTCCATTCACAAAGATCAATTTCCCTGGTAACATGTACCCCATATGGGACTCCCAACATTTCCAGTAAGAGTAAGATCCTGTCTCTACTCAGAGAGAGAGAGAGAGAGAGAGAGAGAGAGAGAGAGAGAGAGAGAGAGAGTAAATTATCCATTAATGTGCTGTAAAAAAGTTAAATCTAAAGTAAAATCTAACAAGCAAAAATTCTAAGAGCAGAAATCAAAAAGTAAGAAATAAGCTAGCTTTCCAACAACAGAGGAATGGTAAGAAAAAATTTCCAGCAAAATTAGTCAAGGACTTTTCTACTAGGCAAACAGGAACTTGGCAGGATGGCCATGTTCTGGCACTGACCCACCATGTGTGAGGCCACAGGTGTCAGCAGCAGCAGCAGCACCATTAAAAAAATAAAAGAAAGAAAAAAGCCCCTCAGATTTACAATACTGACTCATGAGGTCAATTAGACAAAATTGCCTACATTTGTCAAGGAAATTAAAATTCCAATTAAATATCTTCCCACAGAGAAAACTTTAAAAGGGGGGGGTGTGAGGGAAAAGGGCAGGGCTTATAGATTTTAACTACAAATCAACAACTATTTCTTCATTCACATACAACATGATCATCTCTGTAGAAAATACTAAGTAATCTACAAAAAGCTACTAGCATTAATAAGCAAAATAGCAACATAGTAGGGTTCAAGTCAAGGTACCTTAACTATAGTTCTCAAGGTTAGCAATAAACAGATGAAAATTAAATTTTATAAAATAGTGTCTTTTATAATAACATCCAAAAGCATGAAGTAATTGGTAATAAATTAAAAAAAAATAACCTAAACTAGTGTAACTAAAAAGAACTAACCATTGGTTAAAAAAAAAGATTAAAGGAAGCCCAATAAAAAGGTATTTGATAATGGATTAAAAGACTAAATGCTTATATTCAGTTCTCTATAAATTGATGAATAGACTCAATGTAATCCCAATAAAAATTACAGCTATACTTTTCATAGCTATTGCTAAAACCATTTTAAAATTTATAAGAAACAGCAAAAATATTTAATGGGAAAATATTTTAAAAATCAGTTAAAAAGTAGAAGAAAGGCTTGTGAGATGGCTCAGCAGGTAAAGGTGTTTGCTAAAAGACTGGAGAGATAGCTCAGCAGTTAAGAGCACTGGCTGCTCTTCCAGAGGACCAAGAGGTTCAATTCCCAGCACCCACATGGCAGCTAACAACTGCTTGTAACTCCAGGTCCAGGGGAATCTGATGCCCTCTTCTGACTTCTACAGGCACTGCATGACATGAGTGCATGTACATATGCAAGCAATATATTCATCCACATAAAATAAAAGGTGCTTGCTCAAAGCCCGATGACCTGAGTTTGATCCCCAGAACCCACATGGTGGAAGGATAGAACCAACTCCTGCAAGTTGTTCACTGATCTCCACACACCCACCATGGCAGGCACATGCATAACATATAAAGAGGCACAAAATAAATAAATCGTAAAAAATTTCAATACATAAGTAAAATGAAAGGAAGGATAAATGAAACTCAAGATACCAGAAATCTGTTGCACATAGCCAGATGTAAGTGAGCATCCAGACCAACACCCTTTATGTGACTACCATCCATTTGAGTACTGAAAAGCTGTCAAGAAAGTTCAGAGAAGAAAACAACAGTTTGATACTAAACAGAGCTAATTTTTTTAAAGTAAAACTTCTTACTTTATTACATACACAAAAAATTAATTAAAAAGTGAATCATAGTCTTAACTTTAAAAGAAAGTCTTAGAGGCTTGGAATATTTTTCTGTAAAAGAAGACACAATACAAAAAGACATGAACTAAAATAAACTAACAAAAACAGACTTTGCTAATACTTAAATGTCCACTTATCAAAAGCTGAAAAGTATGCTACATTTTACCCAGCTTGCAAACTAAGAAGCCTGCCACAGTCCCCTGGATGCTGTCATCCAAGACTCCCGGGCTGAGCTTTGTTACTCTCTCACACAAGTATTTTCTATGCCACAAAAGCACAGCATGCAGTGCAGACATCAGCATAATTATATAGATTCTCTTTGTCTTCAAACCCCACAGAAGTAAGGCAGATGGACCCAGGGTTGACTAAGCAGGCAGTGAGGTGGGTTTTAGAAGAGGAACTCTGAGCTTGGTGAGCTCACATCTTTTACTGTGCTCAGAAGTCTAACTTCCCGTAACTTAGGAAAGAGATTATGCTGTACAGTCAGAATGTTTGCTTTTGCTCTGGAGGAAGATGTCATTTCTTTCCTCCAAGATTGTTGACAGGCAAATATCCTTTAAGGGATAAATTTGGGAAAAAGTTCAGTTAATACTTAGTTCAAAATAAATAAAACATGAAGGACCCATGAAGAATTATCTCCAACACTGCCCCATCAAAGACTAAGAAAAAGAAAAGCACAGAGCAGAAGAAAATATTTACAACACAAATTTGTGACACCAAATGTAGCTAGCCTGCACTAATCAATAAAAATATAAACAATTCAATTTAACAAAACAGGCAAGATATTTAAACAAGTATTTCATAGAAGAATATGTATGAGTGAATACTAAGTATATTAAAATATGCTCAACATTCCAAATCATCACAAAGATGCAAATTAGAACTAATTTGGAGACATTATATATCCACTAGAATGGCTAAAATTAAAAATATTAATATTACCAAATTTTGACAAGACTGTGAAACAACTTGAACATTTGTATACTGCTATTTTTGTAAACATATTTGGCAATTTTTGATAATGTTAAAAATATACTGTTATAGAGGATTAATATCTAGACTATACAAAGAACTCAAAAGGATAAACAATAAGAAATGAATAAGAAATGGGTTAATGGAATGGACAGTTCTCAAAAGATGAAATAACAATGGCCAATAAACATAAAAAAAATGTTCAACATCAAAAAAATGTTCAACATCACTAGCTGTCTTCATCTGATCTCTGTTGCTATGATAAACATTCTAAACAATAAAAACTTGGGTAGAAAAGGATTTGTTTGGCTTACATTTCCAGCTCACAGCCTATCACCAAGGGGAAGTCAGAGCAGGGATCAAGCAGGATCCTGAAAGAGAAACCAAGGAGGACCACAGCTTTATGCTTAGTCAGGTTTCTTATACAGCCCAGGACCACCTGCCTAGGGGTAGAACCACTCACAGTGGGCTAAGACTTCCTACATCAATTAACAATCAAGACAATCCCTGACAGATATGTTCAGGGGTCAATCTAATCTAGGAAATTCCTCAATCAAGACTTCCTTTCAAATAATTCTCTGTTGTTTCAAGTTGACAACTAAAGCTAAGTAGGCCATAGGCATCAGAGAAATGCAAATCAAAACTACATTGAGATTCCACATCAGCCCAGTCACAAAGGCAATCATTAAGAGAACATATAATAAATGCTGGTAAGGATGTAGAGAAATGAAACCGTTTATACCTCTGGAGGAAATGTAAACTAGTAAAGCCACTATGAAAGTCAATTGGAGGTTTCTCTACAAAGTAAAGATAGATCTACCATATGATTCTGCTATACATCCTTTTGGTATTTACTCAAAGGACTCCAAGTCAAGAAACCACAGAGTCACTTGCAGGTCAATGTTTGTTATGTTTTATTATTTTTATTTGTGTATATGAGTGTGTTGCCAGGAGGTATGTAAGCACACCCATGTCCCATGTCGTGTGCAGTGCCTGCAGAGGTCAGAAGAGGGTGTCAGATCCTCTGGAACTGGAGGATGGTTGTTAGCTGCCATGTGGGTTCTAGGAACCAAGCCCGGATTCTCTGCAAGAGCAGCCAGTGCTCTTAACTGCTGGGCCATCTCTTCTGTTCCATAAATCAATGTTTATTAAGGCACTATTCACAATAGATAAGTTATAGAGCCAACCTACTTTTCCAACAAGAGGAATGATAAAGAAGATATGGTATATATACACAATGGAATGTTTTTCAGCCATAAAAAAGAACAAAGTTATGTCATTTGTGGGAAAATGGGCACAACTGGAAATAATCATATTAAATGAATTAAACCAGTCTCAGTCGAATTTCATATATTTTCTCTCGTTTGTGGTTCCGAGATTTAATATAGATACATAAAATTTATGTGTACATATGTCATGAAAGTAGACACAAAACTATTTCGGGACAAAGAAGACTGAGGAGAGTGGGAGGAGTAAGAAAAGGAAGGGAAAGAGGCTTGGGGAGGGGAATATGCTTCTGTAAAGGTTTACTTGTATGAAAAGTTTAAAGTTAATTAATTAAACAATACTCTGATGGACAGGTGAGAAGGCTCAGCAAGTAAAGGCACTTACCAGCAAGCCTGATGACCTCAGTTCAATTCCTGGGACCCACATGGTTAAAGGAGAAAAGTGACATCCACAAATTGTCCTCTGACCCTCAAATGTGTGTGATGGCATGCATGTGTGTCTCCCCTCCCCATACACAAAAATAAATAAATATAATAAAAATTTACTCACGAATTAGGTCTTAAATGCAACCCAAACACCATATATTGAAAGGCTTGCTCTCTAATATAGTGTTAGAGATAGTGGAAATTTTGGAAGATGGGGTTTACTCAGAGAAAGTTAGGCAATTGGGGAAGTTAGGCAATTGAGACCCAATCATTTCCTCTGTCTTTTTGCTTCCTGGCCACCCTATGGTTAACAGCCTCCTCTACCACAGGTATTCACCACAGTGAATTACAGCTTCATCACAGGCCCCAAACAAGTGGTAAACTGCAAGTTGAAACCTTCGAAATCATGAGTGGAAAAAATAAAAAACCCTTTCCTCTTTTAAGTTGATTTTCTCAGGTACTTTATCACAAGGGCAGAAAACTAATGCATACACCCACCTCATGACTCAGCAATTCTCTTGTTTCATATATATATACAAAGCATGATATGCCCAATGAAAGACTTTTAAAGAAATAAGACTGCTATAAGAATATGAATAATTATCATACTAGACCAAGTTTGAAAACATTACAAATATCTATTGATTTGACCAAAGACTAAACTGTGATATATTTCTACATTGGAATACTACTTTACAATTTAAATAATAATAATAGTAACATTAACATATCAAGCAACATGGTTGAATTGCCAAAATATTATATTAGGTCCAAGAAGCCTGACACAAAAGAGAATATAGTATATCATTCCAATTTTACCAAATCTGGAAGAGAAAGAATTAAACTATAGAGACTGAAATGAAATCAATGAGCCCTTTGGTGTTCAAGTCCAAATCTGACTTCAAAGGGGTGCAAGGGATCCCTTTAGAGTAATTGAAACATTCTGAATCTTGATTACACTGGTTCCCAGTTATATACATTTGTCAAGATTCATTAAGCTGTACAATTAAAAGGTGTAGATTCTGTTTCATGTAAATTATGTCTACATAGAATTGATTAAGATAGTCTATTTTGGAGATATGGTCCTGTTATATAAAAGATGACTTAAAATAAACTCACAGGTAAAGTCATTGATAATGGAAAAATGTGGTGTCAGAATTTAAGCAGAGAAGCATAAATTTAAATATGCTCTAAATATCTAGCATCGATACAAAATAGAATCATTTTGTTATTAATATTGAAATGATATTAATAAAACTTCAGTAAGGTAGTTGAATGCAAAATTAATGTTCAATCTTCATTGCATTGCTATCTACAACTAAAAAATATAGTGCAACAACACCCAAAAGCAGACATACTTTAAATTCACATGAAAAGAAATAGAAAGGTCATATGTGGAAATATATTCTAATACTACCATGAAACATAAGGTGTTCTTGAAGGAAATGAGGGGGTTCTGCTTGTTACCACCTAACAAAGAGCCTCAAGACTGTGAGGTTTAAAGTATCTGCCTGTGGATTTTCTGGGGTTTAACTGCCCCAAGAGGAGCATAGCTGGGCAGATTTGCTCTTCTGCCTAATTCTTTTAGGCAGCTGGCTTGGGTGCTTCTTTGAATTATGGTAGCCAGGGTGAATCTGCTCTGCCGTCTCTCCCAGTCTTCTGTGCCATGAAGTCCAGTTGCAAAATATTCTTCTATGGCAATGGTAAATGCTCAGGGGGCAGCCTGATGATTCAACAGCATTTCAAAAATTCAGTCATAGAGTGTTTGCCTACCATGTGTGAGGTGCTGGATTAGATCCTGAAGGACTGCAAAAGTAATGATAATCTATTTAAATAATAATAGCATTAATTCTACTAGGTGGCTTATGCTATTATATTATTAGACAAAGAAGGTCACATGCCCATGACTAAAGTCAATGGGCAGGAAAACATTTGCTTCACCTATAGAAATGAGAAGAAACTACAAAGTCAAGTGGAAACCTTATGTTTTATGTGTAGAATGTTTGTGTTCCCCCCAAATATGCTAAAGTCTTCACCTTTCAAGGTGATGGCATTAAAAAGGGAATTCTTAAGGAAATAATTAAGTTTAGATGATGTCATGAAAAGGAAGTCCCATGATGGGATTTTTGTTTTAATAAGGAAAGGAAATACTAGGAATTTAGCTTAATAGTAGGGTGTTTGCCTGACATGCATAAGCCCTGGTTTCAATTCCACAATGTGGGAATAAAAAAAACCAACCATGAAACACAGTATTCAAAGAGGGTTGTGGGGAGTTGAAACCAAGAGCTCTTAACTCTGTGACCAAGGACTGACATTCTCCACAGGATGTCATAATCACTTGGTATTGCTTCCAGAGAAGATATGACATAGATGATATGGAAAGTAAATTAATGCTTCAATCTTTAAAAGTAAAAGTCAGGGAGCAGATCTTCACCAAGAACTGGCTCTTCTGTCATCTTGAACATGGAACTTCCCAATGCCTAAAACTGGGAGAAAGTGCCTTGGTATTTTGTCACAGTACCTCAAACAGACTAAAACATTACCATTATAGAGATAGGTGAAAATTTGAGCAGATAATATAATCTCCTTAAAGACTTGTCTCGATTTTGAACAGAAAGCATCAGTTGATGACGGTGGCATTAAGTCATTCACATAAATGCATTGACACTTCTTCCATAAAGAGCCATCGATGACCCCTTCACCTGAACGTGGGAAGCCGTTGTCAGTGTATAGAATGTGCAAAAGACACTACGAACCTTTGATGCTCTGTCAGTGAAGGACCAGGCTTTAAAAAAAATACTATCTTGATTCTTCAGATTTATTAGAGTGCTAAATAAATTTGTTAATTTATATAATGTATTAGTACACATGTTTTGGTTAGTGACTAAAACGTATCACTAACACATAAATATGTTTACATTTCCAGTTAAAATGTTTCATGTAAAATCTATAAACAAGTGAAAAATAGATTTTTATCTTTCATTATAGAACTCAGCTTTCAAACTATATGAATCACAATAATTAAGAATAAAAATAAAACAATTGTGTAAGACCAGGACCAGTTTTTTTTTTTTTTCTGTTTGTTCTATAAAGATGTTGCAAAGTCTGCCTCACGGCTGTACTGCTAGTACAAAGCAAAGTAAGGGGTAGCTGCAATGAAGAAGGGGTGCACAACTTCACTACATTACAGGGGACTGCAGGTGTTCCAGCGGTATGGTGACCTGGAATTCTCCTCTCTCTAGTCCTTCATCATAAAAGCCTGAAGACAGACCTCCATTCATGTCCTGAAATACAGCCAGTCCACCACACCACATAGTAAAATTCATAACACCATAAGTCATCTGGCCAGGGCATGTGTGAGAACAAATATGACGATTGCTAATAAGTATGTGTGCGTTGTGCAGAATTAGGACAGCTGCAGAAGGCATCCCAAGCAAAGCGATACAGAGCTAGGCTGGAAGTGAACTGCTTAACAACAAAATTTGAGGTAAGTGGGCAGAAGCTGACAGTACCAACTGAATTTGTGAGAGTTAGAGTAAATATTTTGGTTTTTGTAAGGAAACAAGACATGCTGACATTAAATAGAGCTTGGTAATGCATACACATGTCGAATGCAGAAGCGATAGTTTCCGAGAACAATAACAAGAAATTTCTGTATCTATTAATGCCTCTAAAACAAAACATAAAGATATGTGCACCTTCGGAACGCTGTTTGTTCAAGATCTTTTTGTCAATCTGAAAGAACTTCTCCACTTCTCTTATCACTTATAAGATCTTTCCGATTTCATCTTTTGGTCCAAATCTCTTTGACTGAGTTTTGTTCCATTTACTCAATCTTTCTCATATTTCAGTGTTTTCTATCAGTTAGTAAATATGATTGATGATTATTAATGTGTTTTGCATAACTTTGTAGTACAGGAGATCAAACCCAGAACTCCAAGTTATACTAGGCAGGCAGAAGCAGGCAGATCTCTGTGAGTTCAAGGCCTGCCTAGTCTACATAGCAAGTTCCAGGCCAGCTGGGGCTACAGAGAAACCTTGTCTTAAAAAGACTCCCCCTTAAAAGCCATATCCAAGCACCCTGTGTTGAGTCTGATCCAGTACCTATGCCACCACTCAGACTCTTCAGGCCCAGATCCAGGCAGGAGCCATATCTGTGGTCTCTCTTGTCTAGTCTGAGCCAGGACCACCTGTGCTGCTCACCCATCTATTCCACTCCTACAGGCCCAGGTAGGAGCCACATCTGTGAGTTCCCTTGATGAGTCAAACCCAGTTCCCTGGACCTGTGCTGCTCCCCAGGCCCTGCCTGGTCTCTTGCCCCAGGCTGTCTTTCCACACCTGGGTAGACTTAAGGATCTAAACTAGAAGACTTTCTATGACTTCACTAAAGCAATCCCACACCACACAAACTGCTAAATGAAATTACAAAGACAATACAAGATCTGAAAACTAAATTCAATAAAGATTCAGAAATACTTTAGAACACTCTGGCTGAAATGAAGCTAGAACTGAAAAATTCTAAAAAACCAATTAGAAAACTCTGGGTTAAGGCTTACCAATAGAATGGATCAAGTAAAAGATAGAATATCAGGCCTTGAAGATAAAGTGGAGGGATTGGATCAGTCGATGAGATAAAATAATATATTTTATTTTTAACATTTTATTTATTTTTATTTTATGTATATGAGTGTATTGCTTGCATGTATGTAAGTACACCTGTGTCATGCAATGTCCATGCACCAAACTCAGGTCTTCTGCAAAAACATCCAGTGCTCTTAACCCCTGAGCCATCTATCCAGCCCCAGAACATGATTAATTTAAACAACACACAAAAAGAATATACAAGATCTTAAGGGCACCATGAAAAGACCAAACCTACAAATTATCGTCCTCAAAGAAGGAGAATCCCAGGACAATGGTATAGACAATATCTTCAACAGGATCAGAGAAGAAAAATTCCCCCAAATTAAGGGAAGGCATAAACATATAGATACAAGAAGCCCACAGAACACCAAATAAACAAATAAAGAAGACCGGCAAAGAAACTCCCCACAACATATTATACAAAATATACAGACAAAGATAGAGTACTGAAAGCTGTAAGAGAAAAACTACAAGTCACATATAAAGGAAAGCCATCACAAAAACAGCTAAATTCTCAATGGAAACTTTAAAAGCCAGAAAAGCATGAAGCAATGTACTCCAAGGTCTAAAAGATCACAGATGCCAACCCAGGCAACCTTACTCAGCAAAATTATCAGCCAAAGTGGAAAGAGAAAGAAAAATTTTTCACAATCTAGACAGGCTAAAATAATTCATATCTAACAAACCATCCCTATAGAGAATACTAGACACAATGCTTCTGACTGAAGAGAAGAAATGAACGTAGCCAAAAGACTACAGAAAGAAAACAGATGAAGCTGCAATTACTAAATACAAAATAACACTAAGAGTCAGGCCTGGTGGCACACACCTTTATTTCCAGCACTTGGGAGGCAGAGGCAGGGAAATCTCTGTAAGTTTAAGGCCAGCCTGGTCTATATAGTGAGTTACAGGCCAGCTGGGGCTACAGGAAGACCCTGTCTCAAAGAGATCAAAATAAATAATAAATAAATAGATAGATAAATAAATAAATAAGACTAAGAACTTAATTTTTAAAAAGCAATCAATACACCAATCAAAAGACACTGGTTAATTGTCTAGATTAAGATGCAAAATCTGTCTTTCTGTTGTCTAAAAGAAGCTCATCTTACCTTCAAGGATAAGCGATATTGTAGAGTAAAAGATGGGGAAAAATAGTATTCCAAGCAAATGGAACCAGGAAACAGGCAGGCACATCTGAAAAAACAAACTTCAAAGCAAAATTAATCAGTAGAGACAAAGGACACTTTATTCTGATCAAGGGAACAATTAACCAAGAAGACAATACAATCCTAAACATATCCATAGAAAACTCTGGCACACCCAATTTTATAAAAAGTGTACTACTGAATTCAACACAAAGATGAACTTCAACTTAGTAACACCGAGTTGAGTACCCTATTTTCTCCAATAGACAGGCTATCTGGACTAAAAGAAAACAGAAAAGCACTGAAGTTAAATGATATCATCCATAAAATGGGCTTAACACATCTACAGAATATTTCACCGTACACCAAAGAACATATTCTACTCAGCGACCCATGGAAGTTTCTCTAAAATAGACCACATACTGGGACACAAAATAAATCTCAAAAAGAAAAACTGAAATAACTGTGTATCCTATCTGACCATAATGCAGTAAAGCTTGAAATAAACAGCAAAAGAATCTCTAGTAATTACACGAACTCATGGACATTAAACAACATACTGTTGAATGATGACTAGGTCAAAGAAGAAATTACAACATAATAAAAACTATATATGACAACTTTAATCATCCTAAATGAACAAAATCTTGAAGCAATCTCGTTAAAATCAGGAATGAGACCGAGCTGTCTACTATCTCCATTTCTTTTCAATTGCTTCACTTGAAGCACTAGTGGAGCAATAAGCTGAGAGAAGGAAATTAAAGAGATAAAATAAGAAAAGAAGATGTAAAAAGTCCCTATGCACAGATGATGTGGTATACACAGGAAAATCCAAAAATTCCACCAGAAACTTCTAGAAATTATCAGTACTTTCAGCAAAGTGGCAGGACACAAAATCAACTTACAAAGATCAGTAGCCTTTCTATATAACAGCAACATTCATACTGAGAAAGAAATCCCAGAAACACTCTCATTCACAATAGCCTCAAACAACGGAGGTGAAAAACCTCTGTGCATATAATTCCAGCTATCTCATATTTGACAGAGTTTGAAAAAAAAATTACACACTGGAGGAGACAGTATCTTCAACAAACGGAGCTGGTAAAATTGGATGTCCACATGTAGAAGAATGAAACTAGACCCTAATCTATCACCCTGCATAAAATCAACTCCAAATGAATCAAAGACCTCGATGTGAAACCTGAAACACTCAAACTGGTTGGAAAACGTAGGCAGTGCCTTAAAAGATATCGGTGCAGGAAAGGACTTTCTGAATAGGACTCTGGTCACTCAGGAATTAAGGCCATCAGTTGACAAATGTGTCCTCATTAAACTAAAAAGCTTCATACACCAAAGCAAATAATTGAGTGAAGAGGAAGCCCATGAATGGGAGAGAAATTTTGCCAAGTATACATCTGATACAAGATTAATATCTAGAATATACAAAGAACTTTAAAAATAAGTTAAGAAAACAAATGACCCAATTAGAAAGTGGCCTATAGATCTGAACAGAGAGCTCTCAAAAGAAGAAATAAAAATGGCTAAGAAATATGTTAAAAACTGTTCAACATCTTTAGCAACCAGGGAAATACAAATTAAAACTGCTTTGAGATTTCATTTTACCCCTATCAGAATAGGGTTATGCCATGTGGAATGCTCCTCCTGAGAAGCATAGACTATGGAACAAAAAAAACCCCAGTGTCAGGAATGGGAGAACTCCATTTGAATTTTTGAGCAGGGGTGTCTCTCTCCCCAAACAACATAGGATATTGATAAGGATATCACATACATCAAAGGATTTGGAGGAATTGAGGTGGAAGTGTCCTGGAAAACTCTTTCCTGAGGACTAGCTCTCATAGTATCAGAAGGAGCTATGCAAGCTCCTAAGACAGAAAAGTAATTGTGGGCCTCTCTTCCTTTGTGGGTCATTGACCACTGACAAAGGGAGCAGCAGCGACAAACAGGGTTAGGACGGCTATGAGTACTATAGAAAAACCTTCCGGGAGTCACCTTCAGTGAGACACCTCATTTATTCAGGGGGGTTGTGGGGGGATATAGGGTGAAGACGGCAGCCAAAGCTTTACCTGATAGGTGTTCATAGTATGCTTTATTTGCATGTGGCAGGAGGATCCTACCATGTAGAGAGGCTAGGTGGGATGGCATGGCTGTAGTGCAATGCCTAATTATCATACAGGAAAAAACTGGGGCAGCTATTGCAGGGAACTATGTGGAAGGTCATGTTCCAAATAAGGTCAGGCATCTGTGCTTGGAGACACTTTCCAAATAAGGTCAGGCAGAGAGTAGGAAGCCCCGCTGATAAAGGGAGTCCTCCATTCTGAACTGAGCTCGTAGCGCTATCCAGACATGATGGACTACGACCTTCATGACAGGGCCCCCCAACAAACAATAAACAGTCCTATCCAGCTGTAAAGTCTACAAATTGCAACAATGACTGGTCTGGCAAAATATTCCCAATGGTGCAATAGTGACACTTTTTTTGAAGGGGTAATTAACAGCTGTCTAATTGGATTTAACTCCTACTCAATAGGAGGGAATCCATACCTGGGAACCTAGCTAACTACCCATGGCTGGAGATGTCATAGATAACCTACTACTGCTATTTTCCTAAACCATTATAACTTCTAACTATATTTCAAACACTTATCCTTATATGCAGATAAATGTAGCTCTCACCCCTCATTAAAGCTTCTTTTTTTTGCTGCAGACAGAAGATACTATAAAGATCTATAACTTGTAAAAATGAAGAGAATTAGAGACCATGGGGTGTCCAGCCCAATTGGTGTATTTACAATGCAACCCTTACACCTAAGGCTCAGGAAACATCACAGAAGATGGGGCAGAAAGGTTGTAAGGGCCAGAGGCCCAGGATGCCTGCTGCTAGAGCGTCTGCTAGACAAGATAAGGGAGCTGCACCTATGAAGTCTGAACGATATGATTGCCTAAACAAGACCTGTATAATGACAGTGCCAGCCAACATGGCAATGCAGATATGGGAAATTTCCCAAGGTCCCACCCCTAGATGAAGAGGCACTGGCTATCAATGGCTGCTGAGAGAGGAAGAATCTGTTGTCTCTAGGGGGCAAGCCCTCTTATAGGTCAGCCAATCCCAAGTGGTCATCCCCAAACACATGTACATAAGAACAAAAGTAAATGAGCTCAGTGGTTTTCATATGTGTGTGGGTACCAATAATAATTACAGAAGAAGAGGTTATGAACTTCCAAGGGAGTGGGACAGGGATGCAGGATGGGGAAAGGGAGGAGAGGAAATTATGGAAAGAGTACTCATATGTGAAATTCTCAAAAATAAAAAAAGTTAAATTAATAAACCTGAATGGAACAAAAAGTAGAAATAAAATGGCACACGATGACGGGAATGTGCATGTAAGTCTCAAATTCATGTTGAAGTTTAATCTCAAGTGCAGTATTTTAAAGGGTACAGCCTGTAGAAGATGACTCTGTAGGGCTGGAGATGTAACTTACCAGTGCATTGCTTGCTTAATATGTAGGAGGTGCTAGGTTTTATCATCTAGGTCTAGAAAATAAAAAATAAAAATAAAAGTGAAGATTAGATCAGGAAACTTGTTTCTTAGGAGGCTTGAGGGAATTTCTTTCTTTTCTGTCCCAGACCACATGTGGATGCACCAAGAAGCTTCGTCTGTGAAATAGGGCTAGTAGTCTTCACTAAACACTGCATTTGTTGATCTCTCAATGTTGGGTTTCCCAGCCTCCAGAAGTATGAGGAAAAATATTATCTTTTATAATTTACCAAATTTAAGGTGTTTTATTATATCATAAACTAAAATATGATAGATTTGATACAACTATATCAGTAATTGCCTTGACGATAGACTAAAACAACAATACTCAAAGGACTAAGGCAAAGGACAGTGGGTTTCTGACCAACCTGTGTTATACGAGTTCCAGGCCAGCATGGACTACACAGCAAGAGGCTGTCTCAAAATAATAAAAATAAATAAATAAATTGTGACAGTTAAGGGAGGATTTTTATGGCCTAAATATCTTCTATTTATAATAAAAACCATTTTAAAATATGAAAACTTACAATCTGAAAAAAAATTATTGATAAATGTATACAATGCAAATGTTAGGCAAGAGAAACGTGTGCATCTGTGAAGATAAAGTAAATGTTGATACAGAAATATCACCAGAATTCAAGTTGCAGACCTGAGGAAATCAACAAACTTAAAGAACAAACCAAACATTTTTAAATTTGGGGCACTAAATAGGAGAACATTCCATTACAGGTTTTCTAGAAAGACAAGGGAAGGGGCAAGAATACAAAAGATATTTAGGGAGCCAGTGCTGAAGACTTGTCATGTCTTGAGAGAGATACAACTTTTCAGTCTCGAAGGCTCAAAGACCTCCTAATAGATGTGAGCAGAATGCTCCTGTGGAAGGTCTATTACAGTCAAACTGTCAAAAGTACAAGCAAGGGAGAATTCTAGAACAGTAAGAAAAAAAAGTATCAAGTCATAAATATGGGAATCCACTAGACTAACAGCAGAGTTTTCACAAGAAATCTTATAGAACAGGGGAAAATAGTATAGATTGCAACTCCAGGAAGAAAAAAATTATTGCCGATGAGAATACTCTAATCAGCAAAGTTAATTTTTAGAGAGGAAAGGACAAAAGCTGAGTGTTGTAACACTTGCCTGTAATCATAGCTTTTGGGAGGTAGAGACAGAATGATCATTGCAAGTTTGAGGCCAACCAGGTCTACATGGTGAGTTTCGGGTCAGAATGGGCTATTACAGTAAGACTCTGCCTCAAAAACAAACAGAAAAAAAAAAAAAAAGGAAGAAAAGAAAATATAAAGCCTTTCCAAGATAACTTGAGGGTATCTATCACCACCAGAATACTGGAAGAAACATGTAAGAAATGTGTGAGAGAGGTCTATAGGAATTACCATCATGATGAAAACACAGTAGTTGAGCAACTAACTATACAAAAGAGACAGAAAGAAATAAAACCTATGAATACAGAAAATCACCAAACCTCAAAGACGAACCATAAGAGAGGAAGAAAGTAATACAAAATCAGTAGAAAATCAGCAGAATTGAGCAAGCCTTTACATCTTAATAAACCTCAACTACAAATAGATTAAGTTTCTTAATTAAAAGATACAGGTTGACTGGATGAACTTAAGACTCAGTGATATGCTTCGTACAAAAACTCACTTCGCCACTAAAGACACAGGTAGACTAAAAGTGAAGGGATGGAAAAAGGGAAAATGGGGTGGGCCGGTATTCCCAATGAATTTACGTGGAAAGTTCTCATAGTTATCATAGTTGGTTGAAGCATTTGTTCAAGGCCAGCAAATCAAATCCTACAGTGTATAAAATGACTATATAGTACAATCAAGTGGTTAATACCAGAGAATTAAAGATGATTCAATATACAAGTTAATAAAGTAACACATCACATCAACAGAAAGATCAAAACTCCCATGATTGACAGATCAACAATCTGCAGGCAGAAAAGGACCAGAGAGACTTACAGTGTAAGAAGAGGTACAAAGAAGCCAGCAATGTGTAAACAGAACCAGTGACCCCTGCAGATTCCTCTATGTTCCTTCTATTCTTCCATGCACTGGTTCAGTATCTTGTCCACTAACTACAATGGCAAAATGTCTCCCATCGAGCCTTCAGTTAAATTAGGCATACTCTGGCAGAGGATGATGATGGGGCTTCCTTCCCATGTGCTAAGTAAAGGATTTTTGCAGCTCTGGATTAGAAGTAGATAGTTGTGCTAAAATTTAGCTCAAGTACTGGAGTTTTCCTGACTGTGTAGGGATTTAGCCATCAAACATGGAGCAAAAGGGCAAACTCCAAAGACTCCAAAGGTTTCTTGGATAAGAAGTGTGTCACCATGTGCTTCTCCACTGGAGAAACATCCACCTGATGGCTATCGGGATATCATGAGGGATGAGGCCCCATCCATTGCACCATGATTCTCACCGTGTTTGGTGAGAGATTCAACTCACAGATCCTAGGGATGTCATCAGAAATGCTTTGGCTTGCTTTGATGAAGAAGCAACTGGCACCATTCAGGAGGATTACCCCGAAAGCTCTTCAGACAAAAGCAGATTTCAGTTAGACTGAGTTCACACACATCCTTAACACAGGGTGAAAAGGACTTCAAATCACAGCCAGACTTTCCTTGTTGCCACTTAGGGTATCTCTGAGATTTTCCCTTGAAGCCTACTATTCCTTAGTCTTACAATTTTTCTGTTTGTGTTTTTCATTTATTCTCAGCCAATTTGGGGCACATAGTTCTTTATAATAAAACTGGAAATGGGACCCTTTTGTCATTTTCACAATAAAAAAACATACTTAATTTACTGGTGGTTTCCCTGCCTCCAAATAACTGCAGTTCACACAGTCAAATTTTTTTTCAGAAATTTAGTCAGTCATTTTTCCCCTGAACTATAATTCAACTTTAGATTTTTTAAAAAATGTGATTATTCATTTGTAAAAAAACTAAATTATGAACTTTGCAGGGACATGAATAGATCTGGAAGGTATGATATTAAGCAAGGTGACCCAGACTCAGAAAGACAATATATATATGTTCCCTCCCATATGCAGGTCCTAGCTTTCAATGTTTACATATGTGTATTTAAATGTGTGTAACGGGGCTAGAGAGACAGCTCAGGGGTTAAGAGCACTAATTGCTTTTGCAGAGGACCAGGGTTTGATTTCCAGTACCCACATGGCAGTTGACAAGCATCTGTAACTCTAGGGGATCCGACACCCTCTTCTGACCTCGGTAGACATTGCACTACATGGTTCACTTACATGCAGGCAATACACACATACACGTAAAATGAAAATAATTAATGAAACATTTTTTAAATGTGTGTGAGAGTTAGTATAGGCAATGAAACTAGATAAGAGACCACAAGAGGAAAAAACATGTGATTCAGGGAGTGGGGCGTGGCAAAAGGGCGCACATGATGTGAACGTGTAGCGGTGGCTACTGGGGGTAGAACAGAGCAAGGGTGAGAAGGGCGAGGGGGAAGAAGAGAGGAGGACAATCAATAAAAAACAAAGTTTCTTGGAAAAAAATGCCATCTGGAATCTGTTTTTATGTTAATACAATTTTTAAATGTGTTAATTTTAAAAGTATGACCATCTAATTAGATGCAGAAGAAGGCATTTAATGAAATCCAACCTCTTTTCATGGTCAAAACTCTGAAGATACCAGGTTTAGATGGAATGTAGGCACCCCAATAACATGACAAACTCAGCCTGCATCATGCTGAATGGAGAAACTGAAAAGCTTTCCTTTGGAATCAGGAACCTGACAGAACATCTACTCTTACCACCCCTATTCAAGACAGGACTGGAAATCCTACAGCCATAAAGCAAGAGAGGTTGGGAACAAGAGAGTAAGAGTAAGAGAAGGGAACTCCAAGTGTTCGTGTGCATACAGCATGACTTTAAGTATGGAAAAACCTGAAGAGTCCACCAAAAAGCTGTTAAAACTAATGACTTCAGTAAGGTTATAGGACACAAAATCAGCACAAAGAGCACATTCTCTTGATATAGATAGATATAGTTATAGTTATAGATATAGATATGTGTATATGTATATTGCCCAAGGAAGTCAGAAGAGGGAATCAAATTCTCTGGAACTGGAGTTATGGACAGTTGTTAGCCACCATGTAGGTGCTGGGAATCGAACTCAGGTCCTCTGCAAGAGCAGCCTGTGCTCTTAATCACTGAGCCATCTCTCCAAGCCCAGTAGTGTCTTTTTACACCCAGTGACAAAGTGACAAAGCTGCTGAGGAGGAAAACAAGAACCTCATGAATGACATTGTGTGGGGGGGGGAACCACTGACATATACAGGGTTAAATTAAGCCAAGAAAAAAATGACCTGAATAGTGAAAATTACAAACAGATGAAAGTAATGGGTGAGAACACCCATAGATACAAACTCAAAACATCACACAAAGGCATAGTGACCAAAACACCATTCTAGAGTAAAAACAAACATGCCAATGGACAGAATATTCAACTCAGAAGTATTACCATACTTTCATAGCAAACTGATTTTTGACAAGAGCCTACATTGGAGAAAGCAAAGTGTTTTCAATAAATGGTGCTGGGAAAACTGGGTGTTCAGCCATAGAAGACTGAATCTAAACCCCTGTCTCTCACCTAATTTAAAAACCAACTCCAAATGCATGAAAGAATTAAGTGTAAATCCTGAAACTATGAAACTACTACAGAAACTTGTAAAAGAAACACTTCAGCACCTGCATTCATATGATCTCTGGGACAAGCACTCCCAAAGCACAGTCAACAGAAGCAAAAGAAAGACAAATGGGATTAGATCAGCCTCTGCACAGCAAAGGCAGCAAGAGAAAAACGAAGAGATAACCTACAGAGCAGCAAAGTGTTTTCACTGAAGGCACTGGTATTTGGAATGTGTAAGGAACTCAACTAAAAATATAAATATCTAACTAAGGACAACTAAGCTGAATAGACATTTCTTGAAAAAAGAAATACAAATAGTTAATGAGTATATTAAAAATAATATCATTGACCATTACACAAATCAAAATCACAATGAAATTTCACCTCAGCCCAATTAAAATGACTATTATGAAGACCAAAAATATAACAGTTCGATTCCCAGTGCCCATGACAGGCAGCTCACAACCACCTGTAACTTCAGCTCCAGGGGGATCAGATACATCTAGCCTCCACAGGCACTAGCAGACATGTGAACATACCCACACACATATGCACACATACACATAATTAAAAATACAATAAATCTTAAAAGAAAAATGCCAGCAGGGATCTAAAGAAAGGAACTCACGCATTGTTGGTGGGAATATAAATTAGTTTGGCCATTATGGGAAAAGCATGAAAGTTTCTCAAAACTCTAGAAATAAAACTTCCATATTATCTGTAGTCCCATTAGTTAGATATATCCTAAGGAAATCATATCAGTGTATGTCAAAGGGATACCTGCCCTTCCATGTTAACTGTAGTGCTAGTCACAATTGCCAGGATATGAATTTAGCCTAGATGTCTATGAATGCATAAATGAAGATGTGGTATATATACATATATATAATTATATAAATATTATTTAGTCATAACAAATCATGAAATTCTGTCATTTGCTAAAAAATAGATAGAAGGAATTAGGTAAATCAAACCTCAAAAGACAAATACTGTCTCCCAGGGAAGCTAAAACAAGTCTCTGAATGTAGGATAGTGATTCCTAGAAGCTTGGAGGGGTGATGGAGAAAAACTGGATATGGGTACCAGACACAGATAAATTCAGTCAGTCTAGTGTTCTGCAGTACGGTGGTGTAGCTGTAGTTCATTTTACAGATTATGTGAAGAATGAAAAGAAAGGAGTGTGAAGGCTCTGAGCACAAAGAAACAAAGCTAACTAACCTGGACTACCATCAGCATATATTGTACACATGGGATGAAATAGCACACTGATCCCATAATCATGTCCAACTAGTCCCTGGCAACTGTAAAATATGACAAAGGCCATGAAAGTACTTAGAAATCAGAGGCATCCCCATGCACCAGCCCAGGTGCTCACAGTCCAGGAGCACCCGACAGCCATCTTGAAGGACAGGTTGAGAGTCTCCTGAAAACAAAATCAGCATAATAGAAATTAAGGCCATAATTCTTTTAAAAAATTAATGTTTTACCTAGAATTTGTGGATTTTAAAAGCTAAATATACCAAACTGCTAAAATTTAACAAAGTACATTTTCATATTGATGATACCCATCTTTTCATCCTATAAAATGTATCTTCCATACCCTTTGAAGAGTGACTTCCATATTCTGCCTTCACTCAAGCCCCAGAACTTCCATTCTGTTTTCTCTCTCAATGATTTTGAATATTCTAAGTCCTCCATGTAAATGGAAAGTCCACCCAGTATCTTTTGGGGGTTGTTTTATTTTGCTCAGCATAATATCCAGAGGGTTCATCCATTTATAGCATGGCTTATTTCCTTCTTAAAGGTGTGTAGTATACTATTGTGTGTGTATGTATACATGTGTGTTTATTCCTCTTTCAATGTATGATTGGCTTTTTCATATTTTAACTCTTACAAATAATGCTTCTAGGAACATCGTCATACAAATATCTCCTTGAGAACATACTTTTATTTTTTGTAGGGGGGATATATCAATAAATAGAATTGTTGGATCATGTGGTCATTTTTTTTAATTTCAAAACTCTTTGGTACTAGGAATTGAATCCAGGGCCTCATGCATGCTAAGCTCATGTTCAACCACTGCATCCCACACCCTGTTTGTAATATTTTGCATAACCACTATGCTGTTTTGACAGTAGCGTTTCTGTTCTCCTTTTATTTCTTTCTTTTAAATAAATATTTTATTGATTATTTTTAACTTATGTGTATAAGTGTATTGCCTGCCTGCATGCAAGTGCAACCATGTTGTACAATGCCTGCAGAGATCAGAAGAGGAAGTCGGATTCCCCTGGAACTGGAGTTAAGGATGGCTGTTAGCTACCACGTGGGTGCTGGGAATCGAACTTGGGTCCTCTGCAAGAGCAGCCAACTCTCCAGCCCTGTCTCTGTCTGTCTCTGTCTCTGTCTCTCTGTCTCTCTGTCTCTCTCTCTCTCTCTCTCTCTCTCTCTCTCTCTCGTTATTTGAGAGTTTCGTGTTCTTGTTTCTGCTGTACCAGAGACTAAGCTCAGGACCCTGTGCCTGCTGTGCACTGAGCTATATCTCCAGCCTCTGACATCACTCCTCCTACACTAATTCTATATGTGGTTGAGGTAGGGATCAAATTTACCGTTTCACCCATATTGACTTCTAATTTTTCTAGCACCATTTATGTTTAAAATTATTTGTTTCAATAATATGTTTAAAATAATAATAGTATGTAATAATATGTAGTAATATGTAATAATGTTTAAAATGTTTTAAAATATTTATGTTGAAAAATATTTATGTTGAAAAATATTTTTCTTTTCTTCTTTAGTTGTCAAATAAATGCACTAGCTGTGCATGATTTTATTGCTGAACTCTCTATATTATACCAGTCTCCTTGTGTCATTGTGTCAATATTATATTCTCTCAGTTACTGAAGCTATGTAGTCTGAGCTCTCACCTGGGAGCCAATTTTGCACTTCTGGGTATATTAGTCAATAACTTTAAAGGTAATGAGTGGGAGGTGCCCTTAGTATTTGAATATGAATGCCAGGCATGCTGTTAAACATCATACAATGCATAGTACAGTGCCACTCTCCCATACACAGTGCACACACAAAAATTAAGTCAAAAGCGTCAGTGGCAAAGTTGAAGTACACTGCTCTGTTGAGTCTTAAAGTGTATTCTTTCGTTCTCTTTTCAATGCACTTTGGTCTACTTAAAAACTTTGCCATTTCCTATAAATGTTCAGAAAGAAATTGTAAACATGTGTGTGTGTGTGTGTGTGTATGTCATATGCACTCTCAAGAGTGTGTGTGTGTGTGTGTAGGCCAGAGGACAGCTTTAAGAATCTCCTTACTGCTCTCCACTCTCCATATTTTCTTTTCTTTTCTTTTTTCTTTTCCTTCCTTCCTTTCTTTCTTTCTTTCTCTTTCTTTCTTTCTCTCTTTTCCTTTCTTCATTCCTTCCTTCTTTCTGTTTTTCTTTCTTTCCTTCTTTTTTTAGATGGGGTCTTAACCCTGGCTGGCCAGGAACTTGCTATGTAGATCAGGCTGACCTCAAACTTAGAAAGATCTTACCTCTGCCACCATGCCTAACATCCACCTTATTTTCTGAGGCAGAACCTTTTATGGAACCTGGAGTTCTCCAAGGGACTAGTCTAGCTGACCAGTGAGACCCAGGATCCTCCAATCTCTACCCCTTCTCCAACACTGGTGTTCTAGGCTGCTGAGGATCCAAAACCAGGTTCTCATGCTTGGCCTGAAGATATATCACCCACTGGCCATCTCTGCTGCTCCAACCCTGTCAATTTCTATCAAAAAAGTTTTGCTGGTTTTATTAGGATTATAGTAAATCTACAACTTAATTTAAAGAGATTTGTTGTTTTATTAATGAGCATTTCTATCTATTAATATGCAATATTTTCTGATTCCCTCATGTTACTTATTTATGAGAAAAAATCTGGTGAATTCTTTTATCAGCATATATTAATTATATGAAAATGTGAATTTCATCATGGCAGTTTCATGCATTCATATAAAGTACTTTAATCATATTCACAACCCCATACCCTGTCTTTCCTCACCCCATTGATCCGTTTCCTCCTCCCAAATAGTTCCCTTTCTACTGTAATGTCTATTTTAAAAAGCCTAGATTTTGTACATGAGAGAAAATATAGGAAATTTTTCTTTCTGAGTCCAACTTGTTTCATGTAAATGATAATCTCCAGTTCCATTTATTTTCCTGCAAATTGCATAATTTCATTCTTAATGACTGTAAAACTGTTGTGTATAGGAAATTTGGTATTATATTAGCTTTTCTCCCCTTCTCTTCTCCCTTAAGATCTTTCCTCCCATCTTAGGTCTGCTTTCTACTTTCATGACTTGCTCACATTTAATTGCTTTTTCTAAAATAATCAATAAATTAGTCTGGTCTAGTCATTTTAGGTAGGGAATGGTTTCAAAATATATATTCAATTTGTAAAAAATATAAATGTTTAGATTTTTTGCCTTTCTAAGTTTTGAAAATTATGTTTTATAAGGAATCCATCTCATCCAATTTGTTGAATTTATTGATTAAAATTCTCATTCCTAGATATACTTTTAAATTTTCTTTTAAAATATGTAATACTCCACTCTGGTGGATAAACTCAATAAAGGTCATATCCCAAACTAATAAAAAATATGTAATACTATTTCCTCTTTCATACCTAATGTTAATATTCAGTATATTCTCTTTCTTTCCTAACTTAACCAGAGGTTAACCACTTTACAAGCCTTTTCAAAGCATCTGTTTTAGTTTTGTTAATATTCTTATTTGTGTTTTCTTATTGCATTAACTGTGCCTCGTTTCATTGTTTTCTTCCTTTTACTAATTTTGGGCTTGATATTCCTTTCTTTGGCAGTTTTCAAGATCATAGCTGCTTAGATAACTGATTGTAAACTTCTTGTTTCCTATAATGCTGTGCTTTGCTTCAAACTGTTTGATCTGCATCTTAAATATGACATCATTTCATTGTCATTCAGTTTCATGCCTTTTTCTCAGTTTCCTCGGTGTTTCTCTTGGAATCTCTGTTATTTAGAAGTACATTTTCAGTTCCTAAACACTTTAAAATTTTCTTTCTATTGTACTGTTACCATTTATATTGTTTTAAATTTTCTTGTCTTTTATTTATTTAATTATGTGTGTGTGTGTGTGTGTGTGTGTGTGTATGTGTGCACATGCATGCCATACGGCATGTGTGGAGGTGAAAGGACGACATACAGGAGTTGGTACCACCATGTAGAATCTGGGGAATCAGGCTGATGAGACTTGTAGGCAAGTACCTTTTTCTGCTGAGCCATCTTACTGGCCCTATACTATTGTTTATTGAAATAGTTTTATTGGGATATAATTTCTATATCATAAAATTAATTATTTTAAGTATAAAACTCAGCGATGTAGCTGGGCATGGTAGTACATTTCTTCTAATCCCAGACCTGGGGAGATGGAGATTGGAAGATCAGGAGTTCCAGGTCATCCTTAGCTACATAGTATTTGTGAAGCTAACATGGACCACGTGAGATCCTGTCACAAACAAAACAAAACAACCAAAGTCAATGGTGTTGAGTGTATGATTTCACCATAATCTAGTTTAATTTTTTTACCTTTTCATTAGTTTGATAATTTTTGCCAATGTACCTTCAGTATTACAACCCGGTGATTTCTTACCTTCCTGCTGCTATTAAACTTGTGAGTGATTTTAGTTTCAGTTATTATATTTAACAAGTCTAGAGTTTTAAATTGTATTTTACAATTTATACCTCTCTATCAAGAGTTCCCATTTATGTGAGCTATCTTGTGACTATCTTTCCTTTATACTGTGCACATATGCAAAACATATATGCAACATAAATATTATGCTCACATTGTATAAGCATTGGTATAGTAACGTTCTCATCAACTGCTTTAAGCCTGGGTCATCTTGCCAAATTTTTTATTTACTTTTTCTTCTAACAGTGGCTATTTTTATTTCTTCTTTTTATGTCACTTTCTAAAAATATGTTTGGGGGCTTTTTATGATGTTGGATAGGCATGTCCTCCAAGAGAACTAGCACTGACCCCTAAGAGACCCCATAGACAAAGGGGGAGATAGTCACCCCTCCCACCCAGTTGGTCAGCTTCAATCGGGGAGGGTCTAAGGGAAGTGGTGGAAAGTTGCCATCTTGATGGGGTGCAGCACTGGTGGGGTGCTGGAGGTGGTGGATCTTAAAAGCTCAGCTGAGATGTAGGGAAGAGAGCACATGGGCATTCATGCCTTTGTAAGTGACCCCCTTCCCAAATAGCATAAGCTTTGTTGGCAAGCCCAAATAAATATCCTTATTCCCCAAACTGTAGCTTAGAATGCCTTGTGTTGGTTTTGTTGATTAGCATTAGGATCTCATGGGCCTGGGATCTGGGAAAGCGCATGTGTGAATGTCCCAGGGGAGAATTTGGCCTTTCAAATTGGCATAGTTGGCAGGCTATGACAAACTGCAAGAATTTGGGAAGAGCAATGAGGTTAGTTCTGATAGAAAGAAGCTGGTGGGAGCCCCGGGGAGAGTTCTCTTTTCTTTGTGAAGGGCAGGGCACCCTGGAATGGGTTAGCCCTAAGAGAGGGGACCATTCCTTGGAAAGCGTCCTGGTTCCAGTGGCATCCAGTGAGCCAGTCAAAAGGGACTCAGGTTCAAAGCCCCAAATCCAGAGTGGCAGAGATGGGTGCCATGAGGCATCCAGTATGGTAACACAACCAATCCCAGAGAACCCAGCAGGAGCCCAAGGGAGAATGTGGACAATCCCTATATACTTAATGGGGTTAGCAGAAGTTACATGGGTTATGCGATGGATAGCAAAATATGTAATGAAAATGAGGCCGCCTACACAGACATGGATAGATTCAATGGGGAAAATCCCCAGGTGGCTGTGAGTGTGTAAATTGCATAAAATAACACAGTCGCTTGAGTGATGGGGGGACACTGCCATGCATGTATGAAAATTCTTTAAGGACTGTGAAAAGTCTAGACAAAATTTTACAAGCCTTGTAAGCAAAAGGGGAATCCAAAGGAAAAAAAAAAAGCCATTGCTGAAATGGCTTGGCTACTTCTTTGCATAATGAAAGACTTGTCAGAGGTAAAGAAAATAGCCCCAGGGGAGGCTGAAAGACTAGGGAGGAGCAACTAGCAAATTCAGTATTGGCATCAGAACTGGTGATAAACCCCATGGGAGAGAAAAGAGAGGCCAGATTAGATCTGTGATACAAGACTCAGCCTTTCAAAAGAACTGGGGAAAAGAACCAGGGAAAATGAGAAAAGAAATGACCTAGAAATAAAAATAGCTAAAGATGCCCCTCAAATTCAACCTTTAATACAAAAGGAGAAAAAAAAAATCATGTTTCAACATGCTGATAAAAGCCTTAACAATAGTGTAGCCCACAGAAAATACGGGAAAACACTGGAGTTATTGGAACTAGGAAAGACTTTCAAACAAGCAATAAAGGAGCCCTTCACCATGTGGCTTGTGAAGATATGGGGCATGGGGGCAAATAATATTAGTTTAAGTCCTTCAGAAGCATCACAGCTGAATTATATAACCACCCATCCATCCTTAAGACATAGGCTGTTTAATCTAGGCCAATATGGAAGAGAGCAGTCCATAATGAAATGGATTGTACAAGGCATTAAAGAGACTTGGTCATCACCAATGAAGACTCCTATGATTAGCAGGAGCTGGAGAACCATGGAAGAGGAACAGGTGTTACTGAGAGGGCTAGGTATAAGGAAATCAATATATGAAGCTCAGTTTTCTGGGCCAAATAGGACTGTGTTCACAAGAAATACAAATAAAAGCTTAATTTGACCTCAAGAATGGTATGGAGCTTTAATGATTTTGCTAAGTCGTTTAATGGGACAAGATCTTTGTAAAGTAAAGGAGGTTTTGGCAGATCTAAGTGACTCAAACCAGCATGTAAAAAGTGTCTGTAAAATAATAGAACAACCTACAAGAGATATGAAAAAGACAAGGCAGAAACAGAGGTTCGTTTGAGTTACTCAAAGACAAATGTGGTAAGATTTATGTCTAGCTCAAGTTCCTAAAGAAAAAAATTGACAGAAAACCAAGTTCTGTACAAAGGAGTTCCTGGAAGGTTTTAAATTCTGAGGAACAGTTCACAAAAGGCATACAAAGGATGAAAACTGTCCCAGGGGTGGTTAAGCATCCCCAAAGATTAAACAAGGTACATTTCCCTTTTGAGAAAGGCTATACTAGGGGTGGAGGCAGTTTTTCCTGCCAGGCCTCCCACAGCAGCCAGGTATGGTCAATGGAGGGGCAGAAGATATGGCTACAGCTAGAAATCAGACCCAGGGCCTAACTGACTCAGGGAACCAACAGGTACAGCAGGGACAAGAAGGACCGTCTGTCTCCTTAGCCCAGTGCAGGGTCAGGCAATTTGAAGCAACACCCATGGGTTTATCAAAGATAAAAAGATACAGAGAGGCTGCATGTAAAATCCCCAGAAAGTGGAATTACTCCAAAGGAATAAATAAATATATCCCAGGTTAATTCCTCTTATCCATGCTATTATACTCAACAAAAATCTGTTGAGAAAACAATTAATACAAATGGATAAAACCTTTCCATGCTGTATTAGACCTTGTCTGTTTTTTATTTAATATATGATTTTTAACCTCTGAGTGTTTTACAGATATGAAACCAATTTGAGAGATATCAAGTACACCTGAAGAAACAAAGGCCAGCTATAGCTATAAGAGTCTTGGGAGCTTTATGATTGGGAAAGAAACAAATGATAACCACCAGGATGTTCTAGAAAAGCCTACAACAGCTTAATCCTGTATAAAAATCAAAACAAAGACTCTGAAAACTGTTCAACTGTTAAGTAAAAATTACAGTACCAGGGGTGGGTTGCCTCCCTCCATGAGCTGTTGGCCAGAGAGATCCTTGAGGTCTTCAAATTAACAAAGGCTATTGCCACTAATGTCAGTTGTATGCCAGAAAAGGTCAGTAAGGTCATGTTGCTGAAGACACTGCATGATGTGAGCATGGGAGAAGGAGAGATGGAGCCGAGACTAAGCTGAAGACTCCATGCCACTGGATGGATGGCTTTCATAGTGCCAGAGGCATTATGCAGATGGTTGGGAGAGAAGGATCCCCCTATAATTCTGTTCAATGATGGACCCCATGTGCTGCACAATGACATGCCTAGAAATGCCTGCTGGTGCAATAATGGCTCAACTAGCATATGTATAGCTGACAAATTTCTAATTGGATAAGGCCACTCCTGGGGGTGGAACACACATCTGGTGCTGTAGACCAGGCCAACCCCCTGTGTCAGGGAAGGCTGTAACCCCGAGTGGGAAAGCTGCTGCAAGTTCTGTTTGATAAATATGGTACACCTGCTGGGGTATCTTCTAGGCGTTTGTATTTACACCCATGTTTGTTTAGAAATGTCTGCTTTTTTCCATTTGTCTTTATAATAAGGGAGACACCACTGAAATGGATCAACAGTCACATATTAAAAACAGATGATGGGGAAGCCCAGGAGTTCAATATCTCACCACAATGAAAGAAAGATTGTCTTGCATCTGTCACCCCCTCCAGGCTCAGGGATTCTTGTGGAAGATTGGCTGAAAGATTGTGAGAGCCAGAGGAAGGGGTGCAGCGTTCTATAGGCGTGTCCTCCAAAAGAGCTAGATACAGTCACTCCTCCCACCCAATCTGTCAGCTTCAATTGCATGGGGGGGAGGGTCTAAAGACAGACACTGAGGAAGCCATGAAGCAGAGAGAAGGTGCCATCTTGGCAGGGTGTGGGTGGGCCACTGATGGCAGCAGATCTTAAAAGCTCAGCAAAGGTGTAGGGGAAAGAGCCCATGGGTTTATGCCTTTGTAAGTAACTTTCTTTCCGACTCCATAAACTTTATACAAAAACCTGAATGGAAAGCATGGTGTCAGGTTTGCCAGTCAGTGTTAAGACCCCATGGGCCTGGGAGCCGAGAGAGCATGCCCAGGACTCCCAGGGAAGAATTTAGCATTACAGATGTGTTATGAGATTCAGGATTCTGTCATGTTACTTTGAAGAGGACTGATTTTGTTCTCACAGATAGCCTGATGAACCTGTAAAAATTTGATTTTTTTTCCCTCTGTTAGAATCATTCACATTGAGTTTGTTCTTAGACTTATGACAAATTGATATTCCAAGGATAAAATAATTATTTTTAAGATGTGGTCATTTCACTGGAAAGCACTAAGTATTTACTAAGCCCCTAGGTTTGCATAATTCAAGCTCCACATTGTATCTGTCCTGGATTGGGACAATACAGACATTTCTACACCATTTTTCCTCTTTCAGCTGCTTCTTTCTGCTAGACAATTTGGAACGGAGGTCTTTGTATGCCACCTGGAATTAGACCTGGAGTTTTAAAAGTTTTTACAAATATTTAGGATTACCTCCTCTCTGACTCTTTCCTATCTGAGACATCAGCTCTCAACTTCCAGATGCTCTAGCAACCTAGAACTCCTTACTTTGAATCTGAGGACCAATAACAATATAACACCTTCACTAAAGGTCCTGGAGGTGTCCTCTATGAAGACTTTTATAAGTGTATCTCATCCAATAAACTCTAGCCTTTCAAGTATCAAATCCCCTCTAGTTTCCACTTCTGTTCTCTAGCTTTCCACTCCAATGATTCCCACTTGTTTTGCATGTTTTGTGAATATGCACACTTGCTCACTCTCCTCTCTCCAGCACTAGAATTGGAACTCTTTCTGGATTCTTACTAATTCACACAGAGACAAGAAAAAGCAACACAACACAAAACAAAAAATTTGTACTAAACGTGTTTTAGTATTGGGCAAAGGGTGAAATTCTTTAAAGTAAGGAAAAGATTATTGAAGCTTTCATCAAGCAGACTGTGCTTAGATATCTGTATCTTCATTGCTTTTCTGAGCCATGCAATAACCAAGTTACAGAAAATATAGTGATGTGAAAGTTTTAGAGATGCATTTACTTATTTTTATGTATGTGCATGCATGTGTGTGTGTCCTGCAAAATTTTAAGTGCACCACATGCATGCAGGTGCACATAGAGGCCAAAAAAAAGGTGTCAGGTCCCCTGAAACTGGAGTTACAGGCAGTTGTAACCCAACCAATGTGGGTTCTAGGAACAAAACCCAAGTCCTCTGCAAGATCAGTAAACATTCTTAACCACTGAGCTGTCTCTCTATTTCTGTAAAAGAGTTTTATATATAACAATCTGAAATAATTTTGTGGAGTAGAACTCATTAATCTATTACTCTCTGGATGTTGGCTATTTTTTATTTATTTAAACATTATTTCTTCATTTTTTAATATTTTATTTATTATTTGTATTTTCTGTATATGCATGTATTGCCTACATGTAGGTAAGTTCACCCGTGTCATGCAATGCCCGCGGAGGACAGAAGAGACTGTTGGATTCCCTGGAACTGGAGTTACAGACAGTTGTTAGCTGCCATGTGGGTGCTGGGATTTGAATCAGGGTCTTCTACAAGAACAACCAGTGTTCTTAACTGCTGAGCCATCTCTCCAGCCCCCTATTTCTTCATTTTTCATCACATTTACATGTACATTTTCTCTGAATGCTCCTCTAAACTGTTTGCAGCATCTCACTATCACCCCATTAATGTATTAAAATATACTTGGAATATGTTTACTTTATGTTTATATGAGAATTACACTTTTAGCTTGAAAGATTATCTTTTAACACTGATCACACCAAATGTTTGAAGCATAATTTATTTTACCATGAAAAATTAATGCAGTCACCTCAGAAATGTGGAACACTTAATGGGGTCCCCTAATTTTAGCTAATGTCTCCTAGTTTTTAGATAGTCTAATTCTCACACACATACTCATATACACACATCACATAATGGTATTTTAATATAGATCATCACACAGAGCTGACCATGTAGACCAGCAAAATTGTTAACATCTAGACCTAAAGAAAAGTTAACCTTATGCAAGAGAAATAGGAATTCAATTATATATTGACCATACAAGTACTATCTCTTTTAACATCAGATCACCCTTAATTTAGGAAGCAAAAACCCACATTAGGTAGCTATCTCACAAAGCCCAAGGTCACCATTCATCCTCTTGGTAAACATCGAACAGAGGTATAGCATCTTATCATCACAAACTGTGAGCATTACTTTGTGCAAGTTGGAGTACAATCTACAATGACATTAAAAATGAAGTTATTGTATAAGATTATTTCCTTATAATCATTTTATTAGATGATCTTTGTGATATATCAACAGCCAGCTAAATAATGCCTTTTCAGAAATTCTGCTTTCTAAAATCAAAAGAGCATGACATAATATTTATTTAGTATGTTTAGCAAAATAGATGGCCTAAGTTAAAAATTCAACCTATCTGTGAAACAATCTGTTCGTGTCCATGTTTTATATTCAGAATCTCCCTGCCTAAGCAGAAAATTAAGAATATAGTCTTTATACCAAAAAGTAGAAAATACAAGCAAAAGGTGTCAGAAGTTATTTATTGTAAAGCTTAATCTTGATTGTCAACCTGATTTGATTTAGAATTACTGTGAAAAAAAACCTCTGTGCTGTCTGTGAGAGAGTTTCTAGACTGGGTTAATTGAGGGGTAAGACCTACCCTAAATGTGAGCAGCAGGTGCATCCCTGCATAAAAAAGTCCTTGCAGGCTATTGCATGAAGCTTTGAAGGTGAAGCTTGTTTGGCAATAAAGACCCCAAGGTGCTAAATCCAGGAGACCTATTCCAAGGAGATTTGCATACAGGGAGTGGCACCAGCCCAAGAGAGAGATGTATGTTGCACACATCAAAACTGGAGGGGCTGAGCCATCTAACCCCTTTGGAAGTAAAGTTCCAGAATTTGGACATGGAGCTATTGGATTTGGTGTTTGCTCAGCTGGATTTGAGTCTTGTTTTGGTTAAGTGTTTCCTCACTGTGCTGCCATTCCTCCCTTTTGAAATGGAACTGTGTGTTTGGTTCCATTGTATTTTGGAAGTATGTACTTTGTCTTTGATTTTACAGGGTCTTACAGTTAAGAGATTGCCTTGAGTCTCAGAAGAGACTTTGGACTCTAGGCTTTTAAATAGTATTGAGATTGGTAAAGATTATGGGGAATTTTGAAGGTGGACTAACTGCACCTTGCATTTTATATGGTCATGAGCCTTTGGGGACCAGGGAGTAGAATGTGGGGGTTTGAATGAGAATGTCCCTCATAGGCTCCAAGTGTTTGGACATGCTCCCAGTTGGTGGCACTGATTTGGGAGGTGTTAGAGGTGTGGCCTTGCTGAAGGAAGTGCATCATTGGGGGCAGGCTTTGAGAGCTCCTAAACCTTGCCTGATTTCTAGTTCTTGCTCTGCTTCCAGTGCCTGCTTGAGATGAGATTGCTTGCCATTCTTCTCGGGTCACGTTTGCCACCATGCTTCCCCTGACATTATGGACCATTATCCCTGAAAACATAAGCTCAAATAAACTTCCTTCTAGAACTTGCCTTGGTCATGGTGTCTTATCACAGCAACAGAAAAATAACTGAAACAGCACATAAAAATATTTTCAACAAAATTGTAGAAGAAAATTTCTCAGATCTAAGGAGTAACCTATTAAGGTGCAAGAAGCATACAGACAGCCCACTAAATAGGACCAGAAAAGCAACTTCCCAAGCCAGGTAACTTCCCAAGTCAAAACACTAAATGTGTGGAATAAAAAAAAAGGATATTGAAAGCTGCAAGAGAGAAAGATCAAGTCACATACAAAGGCAGGCCCATCAAAATAACAACTACTTCAATGGAGACTATGAAAGCCAGAAGGGCTTAGATCAATGTCCTACAAGTTATAAAATAACACAGATGCCAGTGAAGACTACTATATTTAGCAAAAACTATCAGTTGTAATTGAAGGAGAAAAAAAACCTTTTCATCATAAAAACAGACTTAAAGAATTTATGTCTACTAAACCAGCTCTGCAGTAGATACAGAAATACTTTACATGAAGAGAATATCTAGTGAGTGTCTGTTTTCCTCTTGCACCTTAATAGGTATCTCCTTAGATCTGAGAAATTTTTTTCTACAATTTTGTTGAAAATATTTTATGTGCTGTATTAGTTATTAAATATACCCTGGAGAGCACAAGGAGTGAGTAAAAAATTCCAGAACAGTTACCCCCAAAAAACAAATAAACAAATAAAATAAGAGGAATTAACAAACATTGGTCAACAATAGCTCTCAGTATGAACAGTCTCAATTCCACAATATAAAGAAACAGATTAAATTAGAAAATAGGATCCACCTTTTTGCTTCTTCCAAGAAACACACCTTAGAATGAAAGATAGACATTACCTTAGAACAAAAAAAATAAAAAGCTATTCTAAAAATAAAAATGTAACCAAGAAATAAGCGTGCATAGTGATTCTAATATCTGACAAAATAGCTTTCAAACCAAAACTACTCAGAAAATATAAAGGACACATCAAACTTATTTAAAGGAAAATCTCCAAAGAGGATATTAAAATCCTAAGCATATACACACACACAGAGTCACCCAATATCATAAAAGAAACACTATTAGATCTAAAACCCCAGATTAACCCCAACACAATGATGGTGAATTACTTTAGTACCCCACGCTCACCAAAGGAAAGGTCTTCTAGATGGGAAACTCTGGATTTAAATAACATCATAAGTCAAATGGATCTAACAGATATCTACAGATCATTCCCTCAAGCATTAAAAACACAGTTTCTTCTCAGTAGTCCATGGAACTTTCTTCAAAACCAACCACATACCACAAAGGACCCGAAGCAAGACTCAAAAAATAAAGGAAAATTGCCCTAACATCCTGCATTCTATCTGACAGCAAAGGAAGAAAGCTGGATATCAACAGCAACAGAAAGAGCAGAAAATACACAAACTCCTGGAAACTAAACAGTATATTACTAAATGACAATTGGTTCAACAGAAAAATATAAAAGGAAATTTTAAAATTTCTAGAATTGAGGGGCTGGAGAGATGGCTCAGTAGTTAAGAGCCCTGGCTGCTCTTGCAGAGGACCCAGCTTCAATTCCAGCACCCACGTGCTCACTAACAGCCATCCATAACTTCAGTTCCAGGGAATCGGACCCCCTCTTCTGACTTCCATAGGCATAGCATGACACAGGTGCACTTATATACATGTAGGCAATACACTCATATACATAAAATTAAAAATAATAAGATTTTTTTAGATTTCTAGAACTGGATGGAATAAAAACATAAAATATTAAAATCAGTGGGACACAAGAAAGACAATCCTAAAAGGAAGGTTTATAGCACTAAGTTCCTACATTTAAAAATTAGACCATGCATGGTGATATACTCCTTTAATCACACCACTCAGGAAGCAGAGGTAGATGTATCTTTGAGAGTTTGAAGCTAGCATGGTCTACATAATGAGCTCCAGATCAGCCAAGACTACATAGGAAGACCTTGTCTAAAAATTAATTAAATAATTAATTCAGAGGGTTATTGCTGGGCATGGTAACACCTGTTTTTAATCCCAGCACTTCAGAGGCAGAAGTAGGTGGATCTGTGAGATCAACATCAGCCTGTTCCGCATAACGAGTTCTATTCCAGGTAAGGCTACATAGTGACCTACTATCTCCAAAATACAATATAAATATAAAACAAAACAAAACCAAAGCTGTGAGTGGTGGCATGCGTTTTTAACACCAGTACTTAGGAGACAGAGGCAGGTAGATTTCTGTGAGATTAAGGTCAGTGAGGTCTACATACCAAGTTCCAATCTACCTGTGACTATAGGGAGACCCTCAGTAGTTAAGAGTACTGACTGCTCTTGCAAAATACCAGGATTCAGTTCCTGGCACCCAACAGTGGCAAATAATCATCTGTAACTCCAGTTCTAGGGGATTGTATGGAATGTATTAGAATAGAGAATTAAGAATTTAAGAATTGTATTGAATGTAATAGAATTAAGAAACTAAGAATCAAAAAATAACTCTAGCAAAAGTATGTAAACAAATCCAAAGTGTGTACATTAAAGATAAGAGCATCACTTAGTAGTCCTAGAATGCAACCTAGCAACCTGAGTGTAACTGTGTGATTACCCAAATGATGTAAGCAACTGATAAACATGTTCGCCAAGTCATGCATAAGGACTATAAAAACCCAGAGAAAGATCAGTTCGGGGGTGGAACTCCTGTCAGCTGTGCAGACCCACCTTCTGACTGATCCTGTCTCTGGACGTGAGAAAAAAGAGGAACTTCACGCCACGAACATCCGAACCTGACTTGACCCTCCACCAAGAGCGAGACAACCAAGCTGAGCCGAGACTACCATCACCACATCCGACTGAGACAACGTCACTTGGGCATTGGCCCTGGGACTGCTGCTCTTATCTGTCTTTGTGTTATGTGTGAAATTTGTTTATGATTCCCCAAATAAATGCATTGAAAGACATTGGCTCTAGAAATATTTATCCTCCCTCGCATAACAAGGTGATGCTCAACTAAGCTTTAATAACTCCACTCACAACAGGGATCCAATACCTCTTTGGCCTATGTGGGTTTGCACACATATGGTGCACTTACACACATGCACACAACATTAATCCCAGCACTCAGGAAGCAGAGGAAGGGGGATCTCTGTGAAATCGAGGCTAACCTGGGGCGAGTTCCAAACCAGCTAGGGCGACAAGGAGACCCTGTCTCTAAAAGACCAAAAAATAAATAACAAAAACAAAACAAACAAAACAATCAACCCAACTTAAAAATGGGGCATGAAACTAAATAGAGAGTTCTCAAAGAAGAAATACAAATGGCTGAGAAACACTACAAAAAGGTTCACTTCCTTAGCTATCAGGGAAATTAAAATTAAAACTTCTTTGAGGTTTCATCTTACCCCAGACACAATGGCTAAGATTTGAAAAAAAAAAAAAAAAAAAAAAAAAAAATGCTGCCAATCGCAAAGCTCTGGCTGTCTACAGAGTGGAACATTTTTTCACTGCTGGGAGTTACCAGTGCAGCTACTATGGAAATCAGTGTGGAGGGTCCTCAGAAAGCTAGAAATAAATCTACCACAAAGCTCAGCTCTATAATGAGTGGCAGCAATACAGGTGAGGGCACTGGTAGGGAAAGACTGGAATCCTGACATGTGGGATGGAGATGTGTGGGAGAACCCTGATGAGGCTGAGGATTTTGAATCCTCAGTCTCTGAGGAATTTAATTTGCCTGATGAATTAATCTCCCCACCCTCAGCAGAGAATGTATTCCCACACCCTGCAGACCCACCCTCCCCACCCTTGCCTGAGGAAACTAATCCCATTCAGTAAGACAAAGCTGATGTCCCTCAGGGCCCAGTTGTTGTTGCCTCTAGACCTATAATCAGACTCAAAGCTAAGCAGGCCCCTAGAGGAGAGATAGAAAGTGTGGTCCATGAGGAGGTACGCTACACCACTAAAGAACTTAGTGAATTTGCTAATTCTTTCAAACAGAAATCTAATGAATAGGTATGGGGTAATGGTAGAAGGAACATAAAATTGGATCAGGCTGAGTTTATTGACATGGGCCCCTTGACTGGAAATTCTAGGTTTAATATGGAAACTTGTGCAGTTAAAAAAGGTTTTTAAAGTTTGTTTGATTGGTTGGCCATGGTATTTATCAAAAGATGGCCTACTGACGGAGAGCTGGAGATACCCAATATCCTTTGGCTTAGTATTGATGAAGGGATTGTAAGGCTCAGGCAAATTGGCATGCTCAAGTGGATTCACAGTGCAACACCAAATCCTCCACAATGGGAGGGCCCAGAAGACATGCCATTTATTGATTTTTATAAGATGGAAAGTACTGAGAGAGACACCAGAACGTTTGAAGAGTTTTGTTTTTGCTCTTTTCCTTACGCCAGATCTTACAGTTGGAGATGCTGCTGCTCAATTGCATAAATTAAATGTAAATATAATAGGTGTAACCAGACTTCAGAGTAGGGGTCAGGTGGCAGTACTGAATTGCCAAAGACAAGGTGTGTGTACTTATTGTAATGGGTGGCAAAGGCAAAAAAAAATACCTATAATGGCATGACATGAATGGACCTGTGGTACTGGCTAATCACAGTGTTCCCAGGGACCAAATACATAAAAAGCCTACTAAGTTTTCACTTGATCTGTATAAGCAGAAAAGCTCTAGGACAAATGACAGGAAGTCAGTATTAGATCATTGCAATAGAGAATCTGGCTCAGTCAACCGATTTCCAGACTTGAGACAGTTTACACACCCAGAACCCCTAAAATGAAGGGAAGGCCAAGTGCCCTTGAGGAAGGACCTTGTCATAGTATCAAAGAGTTGTGCTGTTCAACTTTCCCCCATCCTTACCCAGAGGGACCTATGGCCTTTTACTAGAGTAACTGTACATTGGGGAAAAGGAAATAATCAGATTTCTTTCTGAGGCCTATTGGATACTGGTTCTGAGTTGTGGCCCTCCAGTTAAAGTAGGGGCTTATGGAAGTCAGGTGATAAATGGAGTTTTGGCTGAAGTCCAACTGACAGTGGGTCCAGTGGGTCCAGTGGGTCCCCAAACTCATCCTGTGGTTATTTCCCCAGTACCAGAATGTATAATTTGGATAGATATACTTAGGAATTGGCAGAATCCCCACATTGATTCCCTGACCTGTGGAGTGAGGGCTATTGTGGTTGGGAAGGTCAAATGGAAACCACTGGAATTGCCTCTGCCAGGGAACATAGTGAACCAAAAACAGTATTGCATCCCAGGAGGGACTGCAAAAGTTAGTGCTACCATCAAGGATTTGAAAGATGCAGGGGTGGTGATTCCTACCATATCTCCCTTTAACTCTCCTATTTGACCAAGACAGATGGGTCATGGAGAATGATATCAAAAACTTAATCAAATAGTGACTTCAATTGCAGCTGCTGTATCAGATGTGGTTTCCTTACTTGAGCAGATTAATACATCTCCTGGTACCTGGTATGCAGCTATTGATTTGGTCAATGCTTTCTTCTCGATACCAATTCATAAGGACCACCAGAAGCAATTTGCTTTCAGCTGGCAAGGCCAACAGTATATCTTTACTGTCCTGCCTCAAGGGTATATTAACTCTCCAGCCTTGTGCCATAACTTGGTTTGAAAGGATCTTGATCTCCTGACCCTTCTACAAAATATCACACCGGTCCACTGTATTGATGATGTTATGCTGATTAGATCCAGTAAGCAGGAGGTAGCAAACAGTCTGAACTTGTTGGTAAAGCATATGCACATGAGAGGATGGGAAATAAATCCAACCAAAATTCAAGTGCTTTCTACCTCAGTGAAATTTCTAGGAGTTCAGTGGTGTGGAGCATGCAGAGACATTCCTTCTAAGGTGAAGAATAAGTTGTCGCACTTGGCCCCTTCCTCCACCAAGAAAGAAGCTCAATGCTTGGTGGGCCTGTTTGGATTCTGGAGGCAGCACATTCCTCATCTGAGAGTGTTACTACGACCCATATATCAAGTGACTCAGAAGGCAGCTACCTTTGAGTGGGGCCTGGAACAGGAAAGGGCCCATCAACAGGTCCAGGCTGCTGTACAAGCTGCTCTGCCCCTTGGGCCATATCATCCAGCAGACCCAATGGTGCTTGAGGTATCAGTGACAGATAAAGATGCTGTTTGGAGTCTCTGGCAGGCCCCCATATGGGAATCACAGCAGAGGCCATTAAGATTTAGGAGTAACACTTTGCCTTCATCTGCAAACAATTATTCTCCCTTTGAGAGACAGCTCTTAACCTGCTATTGGGCCTTAGAGGAAACTGAAAGTTTGACAAAAGGCCACCAAGTCACCATGCGACTGGAGCGTCCCATCATGAGCTGGGTGTTATCTGACACCCCCCCCCAGCCATAAAGAAGGACGTGCACAGCAACAATCCATTATCAAATGGAAGTGGTATATATGTGATTGGGCTCGAGCAGGCCCAGAGAGCACAGCAAGTTACATGAAGAAGTTGCCCAAATGCCTATGGTTCCTAGTCCTGTTACAATGCCTCCTGTTCTCAAGCATGCACCTATGGCTTCATGGGGTGTGCCCTATGATCAGTTGACTGAGGAAGAGTAAACTAGGGCTTGCTTTACACATGGTTCTGCATGCTATTCAGGCATCATTCAGAAGTGGACAGTTATGGCATTACAGCCAATTTCTGGAACAACCCTGAAGGACACTGGGGAAGGAAACTCTTCACAGTGGGGAGAACTTCGGGCAGTGCACATGGTCATGCAAGTCACTTGGAAGGAGAAATGGCCGGAAGTGCGACTATATACTGTACTGATTTATGGACTGTAGCCAATGGTTTGGCTGGATGGTCAGGGACTTGGAAGGAGCATGACTAGAAAATTGATGAGAAAGACATTTGGGGAAGAAGTATGTAGATAGCTCTCTCTAAATGGGCAAAGTATGTGAACATACTTGCATCTCATGTGAATGCTCATCAAAAGGTGGCTTCAGCAGAAGATGAGTTCAATAATCAAGTAGATCAGATGACCCATTCTGTGGCTAGTCAGCCTCTTTCTTCAGCTATCCCTGTCATTGCTCAATGGGCCCATGAACAAAGTGGCCATGGTGGCAGAGATGGACTTTATGCATGGGCTCAACAGCATGGACTCCCACTCACAAAAGCTGACCTGGCTACAGCTGCTGCTGAGTGCCAGATCTCAACAGCAGAGACCAATACTGAGCCCCCAATATGGCACTATTCCATGTGGTGATCAGCCAGCAATGTGGTGGCAGGCTGACTACATTGGAACACTTCCATCTTGGAGGGGACAGCACTTTGTCCTTATAGGAATAGACACTTATTCTGGTTATGGATTTTCCTTTCCTGTACATAATGTTTTTGCCAAAATTACCATCCAGGGAGTTACAGAATGCCTTATGTACCATCATGGTATTTTGCATAGCATTGCTTCTGACCAGGGAACTTATTGAACAGCCAAAGAAGTGCAACAGCGGGCCCATGGTCATAGAATCCACAGGTCTTACCATGTTACCCACCATCCTGAAACAGCTGGCTTGATAGAATGATGGAATGGCTTCTTAAAGACACAGTTACAGTGCCAATTAGGTGGCAATAGCCTGGAGGGCTGGGGCAACATCCTCCAGAAGGAAGTATATGCTTTGAATCAGTGTCCAATACATAGTACTGTTTCTCCTATAGACAAGATTCATGGATCCAGGAATCAAGGGGTGGAAGTGGGGAAGATTCCACTCACTGTCACCACTAGTGACCCACTAGGAAACGTTTTGCTTCCTGTACCTGTGACTTTGCGCTTTGCTGGCTTAGAAGTTTTGGCTCCAGAGGAAGGAGTGCTTCTGACAGGAGACACAACAAACATTCTTTTGAACTGGAAACTAAGACTTCCCCCTAGCCACTTTGAGCTTCTGATGCCCTTAAGTCAACAGGCTAAGAAAAAAATAACAGTATTAGGAGGGGTGATTGACCATGACTAGCAGGGGAAAATTGGATTGATTCTCCACAATGGAGGTAATGAAGAGTATATCTGGAAAGCAGGAGAATTTTTAGGATGACTTTTGGTGTTACCTTGTCCTGTGATTAAGGTCAATGGGAAACTGCAGCAACCCAATCCAGACAGGACAACAAATGGCCCAGACCCTTCAGGGATGAAAGTATGGGTCACTCCTCCAGGGAAAGAGCCAATACCTCCAGAGGTGCTTGCTGATGGTGGAGGAAAATCAGAATGGGTAGTAGAGGGAGGTAGTTACAAATATCAACTTAGGCCACGTGACCAGTTGCAGAGCTGTGGATTATAATTGACATGAGTGTTTTTGTCCTATTTGGTTAAGAATAGGCTTGTGCATATATACACATATTTTAAGCAGATACTTGTATTGTTCTTTTTTTGAATGTGTAATTGAGATGTGTTAAGTGGTTAAGCATTGTGAACCTATACAATCATATTGGGTTATGAGATACTAAAGGACTAATCATTCCTTGAATGGTCATTGTATGATGGGATAGTAATATCATGGTAGGTGAAATTATGACCTCACCATTGTTTTCATTTGAAAATTAAGCATGACATAGAGAGATGCTATTGGGTGTCAAGTTGACAAACTTGTGATGGCTAATTCTGGGTGTCAACTTGACTGGACCTGGGATTAGCCAAAATGAGAGAGATCATCTTGATTGGATCATCTGAAGCTGGAAGACACACCCTAAATGTGGTGTTACCTTCTGATAGCAGCCCACATAAAAGGCCATGATAGAGGAGAGCACTTGCTTTTTGCAGCTCACCTTCTCTCTCACTGGTGAGTTGGTCTTGCTGCTGTAGGCTGAAGACTAGCTGATCTTTTGGAATTCATCAGACCTTCAGCATCAGATTGGGACTACTGAGACATCCAGCCTCGTAGACTGAGCGACTACCAGATTTTCAGCCTCTCCAGTGTGGTGCAGCCATTGTTGGACTGCTCAGACTATCCTGTGAACTAAATTGATAAATCCATATATAACCATATATATATATATAT
>NW_008358866.1:11510077-11522157 GCF_000622305.1 Nannospalax galili
GCATATGATAGGAGAGTGTACCATTGTAATGAAATTGGAACACTTTGACAGAACAGTTAGCCAGAATGATGCAATAATGGAGCTGTATTAGTTACCTCTCTGTCACTGTGATAAAACACCATGACTAAGGCATTTTATAGAAGGAAGAGTTCATTTAGCTTATGATTCCAGCAGGATTAGAGTCCATAATTTCTGGGGAAGTGTGATGGCTAATCCTGGGTGTCAACTTGACTGGATCTGGGACTAACTGAAATGAGAGAGATCATCTTGATTGGATCATCTGAAGCTGGAAGACACACCCTAAATGTGGTGTTACCTTCTGATAGCAGCCCACATAAAAGGCCATGATAGAGGAGAGCACTTGCTTTTTGCAGCTCACCTTCTCTCTCACTGGTGAGTTGGTCTTGCTGCTGTAGGCTGAAGACTAGCTGATCTTTTGGAATTCATCAGACCTTCAGCATCAGATTGGGACTACTGAGACATCCAGCCTCGTAGACTGAGCGACTACCAGATTTTCAGCCTCTCCAGTGTGGTGCAGCCATTGTTGGACTGCTCAGACTATCCTGTGAACTAAATTGATAAATCCATATATAACCATATATATATATATATGGATATATTCATTCTACTGGTTCTGTTTTTTTAGAGAACCCTGACTAATACAGTAAGAAATTCCAAACAATGACAATAAATGACATTTATTGAATGCCTGCTGACAGGTGCTATTTTTTATTAGTATAAGAAAGGGGCATTTCTCATACTAACTCATTTCCTTATTACAGTAGTTGTATGAGGCAGTACATTAGGTACTTTTCTGTTACTGGGATAAAACATCATGACCAAGGTAACTTATAGACATAACAATTTATTTGGTTTATGATTCCAGAGGAATAAGAGTCCATCACGGTTGGGGAGGTACAGCACGAGGCAGCTGGAACAGAAAGATGAGAGTTCACATCTTCAAGCACACACAGGAAACAGAGAGAGAGGGAGAAAGATGCTGGAAGTAAAACAAGACTTTCAGTCCCTCAAAGCCCACCCCAGTGATACCATTCCTGGTACAGAGGTATTGGCTTCCAAGATTGGCAACAGGCAGCACTTCCATTGTCAGACATGAGTGTCTCACTTAGACCTTTCTTGTCTTAAAGCCTGGGAGGTTTTTAATCATGCTGATATCACTCATTCACAGGAAGTCAACTATTTATAATGTTCATTCCAACCAATTTGGAATAATTTTTTAAAGTCATGAAATAAGGCTGAGATGTAGCTCAGTTTGGAAAGTGCTTGCCTAGCATGCAGGAATTCCTGGTTTTGATCTCTTAGCACCACATAAAACCCAGTATGACAATGTATACATGCTATCCTAGCACTGAGGAGGTCAGAAGTTCAAGGTCACTCCTTTTACATAGTGTTTGAGGTCAGCCTGGTCAAAGGCAAAAGAAATAGAAGCATAAACTAAGAATCAATCAATCAACCAATCGTCAATCAATCACAGAGATAGCAAATAAATAACCTAATGATATAGCTTAAGACCTTGGAAAAAATAAGAACAAGTCTAACCCAAAATCAACAGAGAGAAATAATTAAGGTCAGGACAAAAATAAATGAAATAAAAATTTCAAAATAATACAAAGAATCAATAAAACCAAGAACTTATTCATTGGAAGAATAAGCAAGATCAATACTCTTAGCCAAACTAACCAGCAGTGGGAGAGAGAGTCTCAAGCTAATAAAATTAGAAGTGAAAAGGGAGCCACAGGAGAACTATGAATGAAGTTTAGAAATTTTTAAAGACATACCTTAAAAACATACAGTCAACTAAATCAGAAAATCTAAAATAAATAGATGAATTTCTAGATATATATGGCATACCAAGATTAAACCAATAACTTATGGAAACTTGTAATAAGCAGAAATAGATTTTATTGCAGAGATTCAGGATCAGTTTAACATATGTAAATTGATAAATGTAATATATAAATAGATTCAATACAGAAAGCACATGATCAGCATAATTATTGAAGAAAAAGATTTTGACAGACTCCAGCATCCCTCCTGATAAAAATCCTGAAGATATTGGGTGTAGAAAGAGCATATCAGAACCTAATGAAGACTGTATGTAACAAACCAATTGCCAACATTATGTTAAATGGAGAAAAGCTGACAGCATTTCCACAAATATCAGAAGCAAGACAAGGGTGTACACTATTACTACTCTTATTCAATGTAATACTGAAAGTCTTAGCTAGTGCAATAAGCCAAGAGAAGGAAATAAAGGGATATAAATAGGAAACAAAGTTGATAAATACTTTTACCAAAGTGGCAGGATATAAAATTAACACACACACACACACACACACACACACACACACACACACACCAAACAACAAGAAACAGTAGCCTTCCTGTATACCAATAACAAACATACTAAGAAAGAAATTAAGGAAAGAAAGAATTCCATTCACAATAGTTCACTCCCCCCTCCAATACCCAAGGAAATGAAAGACTCCTACAACTTTAAAACACTGAAGAGAGAAATTAAGGAAGACACTAGAAGATAAAAAACACTCTGCTCATGGAGTGTAAGAATCAATATTGTGAAAATGACTATCTTCCCAAAAGCAATCTATAGATACAATCCAATCCATATCGAAACTTCAATGCCATTCTTCATAGAAATTTCTTTAAAATGGTAAAATTTATTTGGAACCACAGCAATCCCAGGGGAGAGGAAACCCTGGAGTATCACCATACCTGATTTCAAGGTGTAATAGTGAGTCATACTAGCAAACCATCATTGTACTGGCACAAAAACAGATAGTGACACAGAATATTAGATGCAGATACAAAGCTACATGGCTGCAGAGCCATCTGATTTTTGGCAAAAATGCCAAAAACACTCACTGGAGAAAAAGATAACCTTTTAAAAAACTGGTGTTGCTAAAACTGGATGTCTACATATAGAAGAATAAAACTAGATCTTATCTCTCACCTTGCACAAAAATAAATTCCAAATGAGTCAAAGACCTTGGTGTAAAACTTGGAACTGAAACTGCTGGAGGAGTAGGTAGGAATACTCAAGATATTAGAAAAGTAAGCCATTTCTGAATAGGACTCTGGTCCCTCAATAAATAAGATCAATTACTGGCAAATTGGACCTCATGAAATTAAAAGGCTTCTGTACAGCAAATGAGATTGTTGATTGAGCATAAAGGAAGCTTACAGAATAGGGAAAACATTTTGCCAGGTGTACATTGGACAGAGGATTAATATCTAGGTTATACAAAAATCTCTAAAAACAACATCAAGAAAACAACACAATCAAAAACACGATGTAGAATTGAACACAGAATTTTCAAAAGAAGAAATACAAATGACTAATAAATATTTTTTAAAGTGTTCAACATCCTTAGATATCAGAGAATGAAAATCAATTCTTTGAGATTCTCTCTCACTCCAATCAGAATGGCAGTCACCCAGAAAACAAATATCAAATAAGATTTGGGGAAAGAACTCTTTTTCACAGTTGGTGGGAGTATAAGTGTTACACTAGGAAAAAAAAATCCCCATAAGGTTAACTAGTCAAGAAAATAAATGGCCTGGGTGATACTTTAACTTTTTCCAGGTCAATCACCCAGCCAAGTCCACCCATAGGAAGGCAGGTTCTATTTAAGTCGTGCTAAAAAATAGGCAGAATACCTGGTGTGTTAATAAGATGGCAATCTATTCCTACCAGGCTACCAGGATTCCTGCCCCTTAGGGCAGTGCTTCTGGTCTGGGTCACAAACATGTGACTGTCCTTCCACAAGTCTGCCTACTTTTCTGAATCACTCAGAAAAGCATGATCTCTCCTTTTCTTCATATATCTTTTCTAAGCATGCTTGCCCTAACGCTTTGGACTGCCCTAACATTTCTGATTTCTTTACTTTTTCTCTAAAGTTCTCTTTCCCTCCACACCATGCATAGGCACCCTTGAGACTGCAGAGATCAAAGGCTCTCTCCCTACCCCCTACACAGAACCATGTGGAACCTGCTAGAATCAGAGGGATCTAAGAGGGTCACCTTTCACCTCAGCACAGCTATGCCACCAATCTAGTACATAACTGTTGTTTTTATTGCTTAATTTTTATGATTTATTTATTTAGAGTTTTAGAGACAAGTTTATTATAGATTCATAGGTGGAAACTTAAGAGAGAGAGAATGTGTGTGTGTGTGTGTGTGTGTGTGTGTGTGTGTGTGTGTGTGTGTTGTTTGAGTTAAGGCTAGCATGGAGCATTTTCTATTTAATTTCCACTTCTGTGTATAAGCCTCATGATGTTTTTGCTTTTGTTTGTATATAACTTGGTTATGTTTTAGGTCTGTTGTTTATGTTTTTTCATCCAAATTATTGCAAAGCATTTTTTAGTGTATTCCAGCCACACCTCATGAACTCTTATTCTTATGTCTTTCCTTTCTGTCATCCTTCTCCTTGCCTCTTTGTACTTCTTAATTGTAATCTTGCATAGATTTAACAGTCTCTAAAATCTGTGGACCCTAGCAGTATCTAAACTTTCCCCTCCCAGCCCCTTTGACCATTTCAATTTTTTGTCCTTTAAAGTTGATCTAATACATAATTCTTATTCTTACCCACTTTACTCCCCCCTCACTCCTAATCTTATTAACTAAAATCCATCTACTCTTTACACTACACTTGCTTGTTTATCTTCCAACAGTTGTTGAACTCCAACAGGAGTCGATGCAATTATAGAACTCTCACCTAAAAGGGGATCAGAGATAGTTTATTCTGGAACCAAATATGAGTGACCTTGGCCTGGAAACACAGATTTAGGTTACCCCAAATTCCATGTTCCAATGTGGTAACAGTTTCATGAAATTTTTGTAGTAACAGAACAAAGAAAAGTCATAAATAAAGACATTTTTCAAATACACTGGTGGAAACATTAATTAGGTGGTTACAGCAAAAGAGAAATCTCAGCTATAGGCCTTAGATGCTATCTAATGACATTCAGCATTTTGGTTGGTGGAAGCTGGTGGTCTGCTACGTTACCACATTCCAAAAAGCTTTTATCTGTTAGTCACAGGATGTTCAGTCAGAAACACAGGTGGGCAAGGAGTGGAACTAAAGATGGCTCAAGATAAATGGTAATTAGGCTCTGGACCTGCAACATTCCAAACTCTTCACTATCACTGAAGTTCTAATCAGTTGATCAGCCTTTGTAGAATGTTCAGTTTTAAGATGCAGTTTTTCTGAGGCCAGTGTTATTAATTGGTTACTATGATGTTTGCATAGAAGTAATATCAAACAGTTATGGCTACTCTAATTTCAAGAAGTGATAGTGTTTATAGTGAATCCTACCATATCCAAGTGCCACTTGAACCAATGTTCAAATATTTCAATTGATGGGGCTGGAGACATGGCTCAGCAGTTAAGAGCACTGGCTGCTCTTGCAGAGGGTCCATGTTCAGTTCCCATTGCTCACATACAAGACTCCAATTCCAGGGTATGGGATGCCCTCTTCTGGCCTCTGAAGGCTTTGCATGACATGGGCATGCACTTACATATATGCAAACAAAGCACTCATCAGACACATAAAGTAAAAAGAAAGAAAGAATATAACTGTTGAACAGTAAAATAAGCCAGGAAATGGCATCAGATGCATACATCCCAATGCAGTAACATCAGAAACAAGAAAACCCCAAACAACGTAACTCCTCCAAAAATTGTTAACATTGCAATAATGGTATCTAGTAAGAGTGAATGAGATAAAATCACAAAGAACTCATATTAACGATTCTAATTATGTTCAAAGACACAAACAGCTTAACAAAATAAGTAAGGCAATGGATAATATGAAAGAGTAATTCAACAAAAAGAAGCAATGAGGAGAAAACAATCTGAAATGCTATAAAATAAAAAGCATAGTAATTCAAATAAGAAGCTCTGTGGTCTCAGCAATAGACCAGATCAAGGAGAGGACAGAATATATGAGCCTGGAAACAAGTTGGAGGAATTGGAACAATTCAAGAAGGAAAAAGATAAAATTATAAGAAGGAATTTCAAGATATACAAGACAGTCTGAAAAGACTAACTCTGTGGATAATGGGCATAGAAGAAAGAGAAGACCCTTGTTCTAAAGGCACAGAAAACATTTTCAAAAGAATCATAGCAGAAAATTTCCAAGTTAGGAAAAGAGATGCCAACCTAGAAACAGGAGGCATTTAAAACACTAAACAGGGGCTGGAGGGAGAAGTGGCTCAGCAGTTAAAAGCACTGGCTGCTCTTGCAGAGGATCTGGGTTCAAATCCCAGCACTCAAACAACAGTTAACAGTTATCTGTAACTCCACTTCCAGGGAATTTGACACCTTCTGACCTCTGTCGCCTTGCATGACACAGGTGAACTTATGCATAATTTTTTTAATTAAAAAAAATTTAAGACACCAAACAGACAAAACCTGGAAGGAATCTTCCCTGGTCATATTATTTTAAAATAACTGAATATACAGAAAATAGAATATCTATTTAATGTGGCAAGAGAGAAATACCAAGTTACACATAAAGCCAGGCCTGTCAGAATGACAGCAGCTTTGTCAATTGAAATTTCAAAACCCATGAGGGCTGGGGCAGATGTATTGGAAGTTTTAAAAGATAACAACCATCAGTCCAGACTACTATACCTAGCAAGGCTACCTGTCATAACAGAAAGAATCAAATAATTTGATGATTAAAAATAGGCTAAAGGAATTTATGACCACTAAACCAGCACTACAGAAGACACTTGATGGACGCCTTCAAGAATGAAAAGAAAAGCTAATCCACCCGTGAGGCCACAGGAAAGAATAAACCATGCTAGAATAATAGTTAAGCAAGAGAGAAAGTGGGCAAAACCCCAACATTACAAAATTAATAAAATGACAAGAATCACTGAACAGATGTGAATATTAATATTAACTGTGATATTAATTAATAGATATGAATTAATAATAGTCTCAATTCTCCAATTAAAAAGTGCACACTAGTAGATTGAACAAAAAAATTGGAACCATCTGTTTGTTGTTGCCCAAGAAATGTACATTATCACAAAAGACAAACACCACCTTAGAGTGAAAGGATAGAAAAGGCTATGTCAAAAAAATGAACCTCTTCAGGCACAGAGAACATATGCCTGGGAGATGCCCAGTACTAGGTCACACATCTGCAGTTGAATCTCTACAACTAAAGCTCATGGAACATAGCAGAATAAGGGGTAGAGCAAGGGCTAATGCACCCCTCAACTCTCACTAGTGAGGCATCAGAGTGCGATGCACACAGAAGGCCACAGATGGCCAATTTTTGGAGAATAAGAGACTGTAGAGTGTAGGATGGGACTCCTATATGGAACCTCACCCACCCATGGCACAAGAACCATTGCAGAAGAGGAGGCAAGGAGATTGTAAGAGCCAGGGCTGGTTCATGAACACAGGGAGGTGAAAGCCTCCAGGCCACTGGAGGCTTGCTCATGTGAGCCTTTGGCAGCAGTGGCGTTGAGCATAGGACCCATGTCAGCTCAGTTAAATAAAGTTCCAAAGGGGAGGTGAGAACTAGGTGGTGGGCCGGCATTAGATAGAGAACTATTTGAGACTGATTGCTGCTGGGTGAGGGAGAGTATAACTTACATATGACCACTGGATGGGCTGACTAGACTCCAATGGGCACATTTACACTGAAGGACATTTGGGTACAAACACCTGAATGAATAGGACTCAGCATGTGTGGTAGAGTACATAGGGTCCACTGGGAGGATAGGGCAAGGCATGGATTGGGTAGGGTGCCTGGATTTGAGTGGGAAATGTTGTAGGAAATTTAAAAGGCTCAATTTAAAAAAAGGAAAAAAGTAAAGAAACAAGCAGGTATCACTGTTCTAACATTTGACAAAGTAGACTTCAACCCAAAACTCCTGAGAGAAGATGAGGAAGGTCACTACTTACTGACTGAGGAAACAACTCATCAAGAGAACATTGGGATTCTAAATAGATATGCCCTAAACATAGGTACCCCAAGTCCAAGATATACCCAGTGGCACAACCGTCATGGGGGTAACCAACTGCTTTCTGATTAGATTTGAGGCCTGCCCCACTGGAGAAAAGTATGCTCAATACTGTAAACCTGGTCAAAAGCCCTTGCCGGGGTGATCTTAGGTCCTAGGGGAGATCCAACTACTGATGTTTTACTAAGTGAATATGTAAAACTGCCTTAGAACATTTATGTTTATCATCATAGATTAGTGCTGCTCTTAGCCTTGATAAGAGACAGCTATTTTTGCAGAGGGCAGTGATGAATGCAGAGACTTATAATGGGTAAAAATGATGAGAGTAAGTGACTGCTGAGCCTAGGCCTCAAATGGGACATGAATTTCACTGCCCCTTTCAATGTTCAGTGGGCATCAGGGACAAGAGAAGAGAAAGAATGTAAACACTGGAAGATGTAAATTAATACAGTAAAATGCTGTCTTTGGGTCACTGACATGTTATTCTCATGACTGCACATCAGAAGTGGTTACCTCCATATGATGTGCACAAGACTGGGCCTATCTACATCCATCATAGATGGAGGAAGGGCTCATGTGGCCCTAGCCCTCCCGAAGAGCTTTAGACAGTTAATGGTTGGTGTAGCCTCTGATAAATTGTCCTTTCTCAGGTAATTAACCCCTCACCAATGTTCATGCAAGTAACCCTAACTAAACACAGCAAGTCACACACACACACACACACACACACACATATACACACACAAAAGTAGGAGAGACTTATTGGAAAAAAAGAAGGGGTTTGGCCAGAGGAGGAAGGGGATAAGAGACGTTAGTAGGGTATGGTGGTGAATATGATCAAAGTACATTTTATATGTGTATAAGGGTGGGGGGGGTGAAATGGGAAAGAATGTAAAAACCATAGAATCAAATGAAAAGGAAAACACAATTCCTCAGAGCATTTGAAATGTAGCAAAGGCAGTTCTAATAGGTTTGTAGCTATGAGCACTTACATTAAAAATTCAGATAAATAATTTAATGATGCTGTGGTGGTTTGAATGAAAATGTCCCCCATAGACTCCAAGTATTTGGACATTTTGTTCTGAGATAGTGGCACTGTTTTGGGAGGCTTTAGAAGGTGTGGCTATCCTGGAGGAAGCATGTCACTGGGAGCAGGTTTAGAGAGTTCTTAAGCCTTGCCAGATCTCCAGTTGCTCTCTTGCCACCTGTGCCTGCTTGAAGATGTGAGAGCTTAACTTCTGCTGCTCCTGCTCCAGCCACCTCCAACCACCATGCCTCCCTGCCATGACAAACTGTAATTCCCCTGGAGCTGTAAGCTTAAATAAACCCTTTCTTTCATAAGTTTCTTTGGTCAGTGTTTCCATCACAGCAATAGAAAAGTGACTAATACAGATGCAGAGGGTGGAATGAAATAATAAAAGTCAGGCCAGGCTTAATAAAATTAGTCACTTTATGATAAAAGCCATAAGTAATGTGGAATGGAAGGAACATATAACCAACATTATACCAAATGGGGAAAACTGCAAGTATTTTCTCTAACTTCAGGGATGAACAAAGGGCATCCATTCTCTCCACCTTTTTTATGCTTGAAGTCTTAGATGTAGAAGAGAAAAAAATGAAAGTATACAGGTAGCAGAGGAAGAATAAGTTAAGAGTATTCTTATTTGCATCAGTATGAACCTATACTTAAAACAACCTAAAGACTACACCAGAAAACTCGTATCTGATAAAGTAGCAAGATACAAAACCAACATATAAATTGCTGAGAAAGAGACAGAGGGTGAGGGTTAAATTCTATTTACACTATCTAACTGGAAAAAGATGAAAAAAGAAACTAGGAACAAATTTAATGAAGTAGGTAAAAAGCTCTACAATGAAAACTTCAAAGCAAAGAAAAAAGAATTTGAAGAAGATACCAGAAAAAGACTAGGAAGATGACTCAGTGGTTAACAGGCTTGGTACGCAAGCATGAGAACTTGACTTCAGACCCCCAGCACCTACATAAAAAAGTGGTGCATGGCAGTGTGCAGCTATAATCCCAGTGATGGGTAGTAGAGAAAAGAGGATCCCAGAGGCTCACTGACCAACCATTTTAGCTATTGGTGGGCTCCAGGTTCAGTGAAAGACTGCCTCAAAAAGTAAAGTGGAAGGCAAAGACACTTGATATTGACCTCTGATCTCTACACACATATGTATGGGTGCATGTACTCCCACACACCTACAGTATACACACACAGATACACACGAGAGAGAGAGAGAGAGAGAGAGAGAGAGAGAGAGAGAGTACCAGATGATGGAAAGGCCTCCCATGCTCATGAATCAGCACAAATAATATTGAAAAAATAGCTATATCACCAAGCCACCTACGTAGTTCAACACAATCCCCATAAAAATTCAATTAGCATTTTAATTCATTACCTTCCTCAGTGCTGTGACTAAATACCTGACAAGATGCAATTTAAGGGAAGAAGGGTTTATTTCAGCTTATAGTTTGAAAGGATGCAGCTAATCATCATGCAGAAGGCATTGTGACAAGAGCACAAGGCAGCTGGTCACATTACATAGAGTCCAGACACAGAACACGATGAATGCTAGTACTCAGATCATTCTCTGTTCAACCTGGAACCCCAGCCTGTGGTACTGCCACATTACGTCCCTTTTCAGTTAAACCTTTCTAGAAACACCCAGTTGTGTTTCCATGGTGATACTCAATCTGATCAGGTTGATAATCAAGATTAACCTTTATAACATACTTTACAGAAAAACAGTAGGAAAAAAATTAAATGTATACAGAAGCACAGAAAACACTGAATGGCCCAAATAATCATAAACTGAAAGTCTAATGCTAGGCATATTATAATATCTGATTTCAAATTATACTAGATCCCCAGTAAAGTAAGCAGCATGATACTGACACAAAAATAAACACATACACAAATGGAAAGAACAGAAGACCCAGCAAGAAGCTCATGTGTCTATGGCTACCCAATGTTTGACAAAGTGTCAAAAAGACACATTAGAGAAAAACAGCCTCTCTAACAAATGATGCTGGAAAAAAAGTGGATATATACATGTAGCAGATTGAAACTAAAGTCTTATCTCTCACCCTGCACAAAAATCAATCAAAATGGATCAAAGACTTTAATGTAGGATTTGAAATTATGAAACAGCGCACAGGCTAAGACAGGAGGATGCCAAGTTAAAAGCTAGCCAGGACTGCATAGTGAGACCATATGCTTTCCCTCTTCCAAACAGGCATTTTTGTGTTCAGTGAGATTATACAATTTTTAAAAAATGTTTTCTGCCTTTTTAAATGTATATATTTTTTATTTTTGAGAAGAAGCATTTCATTACAGATTTAACATACTCAATAACAGTTTCTAGAGCAAAGATACATCTCTTTCAAAAGTGGCTATAAAATTTTTAGGTTCACTGTTGAATTAATACAGTTATACAATATTGAACTCAGTATAAACCCTGTAAGACATAAAATTGAATGAGTTTTTAACCTTTAAAAAAGATTTCCATTTTACTTTAAAATATACTGTTTCTTAAAGAAAGACATTGTTTTGCTAATAACATTGTGATGTTGGCACATGCATCTCTAATCTGTCTATATCTGATTATTACTAGTCATAATCGGTTTCACTCGGATCCTTGGCACCTGTGTATGTCTATAAAGTCATTGGGTAGATTTTAATGGTAATGTTTATCACCTCTACTAATTAACATGATGTAAGCTTTTATACTTGCTCCTCAAATATAATTCATTTTTAAAAATTTGTTGATTTTTTGCATGTGTATATCACACAGAACATCCCAAAGCATCTTATTCATCTATAGACCCACTTCCCAGATGGCACCCTCCCATAGCTGCCCCCCCAACTATAGCCCTTATGCTCTGTCATCCCTGCCACTGTCCACTGTGTTGTCAGCACCCCCAGCCATTCCCCACTACTTGTCTATCTGGTGAATCTAGTCAACCTATCTAGAGGTCTTTGTTTTAGGAAGATCAGCTGTTCCTCATCTAGAAGCAATGAGTTATCATGCAATTT
>NW_008358866.1:11528890-11531234 GCF_000622305.1 Nannospalax galili
GATCAGGAAGCAGTATTGGTTCCCCAGGTGTCTGGGGCCCCAAGACTAGGAATGGCACAGGGCCCAAACTAGGAGTATAGAACGGCGAGTGGGGGTGGGGGGGGGAATCGAAGGGTGAATGAGGCTTAGGGAGTCCCGGTGCAGAGAGCTGCGCTATATACTTACCTCGAGGCCTGAGGATAGTAGTCTATTTGTTTCTTTTTATGTGCTGCATCATGTTTACAGATTTTCATTTATGAAACAATCTTCATATGTGTGGAATGAAACCAACTTGATTATGGTACACAGTCTTCAAAAATTATTTATTTATTTATGTTTATTTTATGTTCATGAGTGTTTTCCCTGGATGTATATAACTGCACCATGTGCATGCAATGCCTGGGAAGGTCAGAAAAGGGCATCAGATCTCCTAGAACTGAAGTTACAGACAGTTGTTAACTGCTATGTGGGTGCTGGGAGCCAAACCCAGGTCCTCTCAAGAGTCTCCAATGCTCAACCATCTCTCCAGACCCCTAGTGTGTGGTCTTTTAAAAGTCCTTCTCTTGTTAAATACAGTTCACAAATGTTTCAACTGAGGATTTCTGTGCTCTCTGCATCTCTTCCATCACATATAATGGTCTTTGATTTCCTCTTTCTTTGTTGAATTAGCATCAAATTTTGGAGTTTGGAAGGATTTCTTGCCTTTCTATTTCTTGACAGTTTGAGAACAGCTGCTGTTAGTTCTTCTGTGAAGGTATGATAAAATTTAACAGTGACTATATCCAGTCCTGAGCCTTTCTTTGTTAGGTGACTATTACTACTTCAAGCTGTTGCTTGTTTTTTTGTTTTAAATATGTTTAGGTTTTTCATATTCTCTTGGCTCAGTTTTGACAAATCATTTATATCCAGGAATTTGCCTATTTGTTTTAGATTTTCTAATTTATAACATATAGCATTTCAAAAAATTCCCTAATGCTCCTAAGAATTATAGTATAGTGGTGTCTATTATGGTAGCCCCTACACATCCATCCCCACTTAACCACCTTTGTTGAGTTAGGATGTGACTCTCTTGTATAGTCCAGCATGCTCTGGGGCCATTGATTTTCATGCCTCAACTTCCAGAGTGCTGGGATCATAGGTGTACACTTGATCTCCTCTTTCCCATCTCTAATTTTATTGATTTGGACCTTCCTCCTTTCTTTTCAGTAGTTTAGCTAAAGGGTTATCATTTTCTTTATCTTTTCAAAGAATCAACCTCTGTTGATCCTTTGTGTCATTTATTTCTATTACATTTATTTTATTTTTTCCCAATTTATATATATATATATTTTTCAAAGACGCATTTCATTACAGCTTTAATATACTCAATAACAATTTCCAGAGCAAAGATACATCTCTTACAAAAGTGGCTATAAAATTTTTAGGTTTGCTATTTAATTAATACAGTTAAACAATATTGAACTCAGTATAAACCCTGTAAGACATAAAATTGAATGAGTTTTTAACCTTTAAAAAAGATCTCCATTTCATTTTAAAATATGCTGTTTCTTACAGAAAGACTCATTGTCTTTGCTAACAATGCTGAGATGTTGGCGCATGTGTCTCTAATCTGTCTGTATCTGATTATTACTAGTCATAATCGGTTGCACTCAGATCCTTGGTACCTGTGTATGTCTATAAAGTCATTGGGTAGATTTCAATGGTAATGTTTATCACCTCTACTAATTAACATGATGTAAATTTTTATACTTTCTCCTCAAATATAATTCATTTTTTTAAATTTGTTGATTTTTTTGCAGTTAATTATTTATTTAATAACCACATACTTAGAAGAAAATTTTCATTACAACAGCATTGATATATTCAGCAACAATTTTCTGAGCTAAGATGCATCTTTTTCAAATTTTGCTGTAAATTTCTAGGTTCACAATTGAATTATTACAGTCATATAATATTGTACTTAGTATAAACTGTATAAGACACAAAATTAAATAAAGTTTTAACCTTTAAAAAAGATCTCCATTTCATTATTAAAATACACAGTTTCATACAGAAAAATTCATTTTTAATGCAATTGACATTAAGATGTTTGTACATGCATTTCTAATCTCTGTATGTCAGATTTTTATTAGACACAGTTACTTTCTGAGCTCCTTGGCATCTGAGCATGGATATAAAGTCATCAGGTATATTTCAGTGATAATGCTTTTCACATCTACGAATTATTAAGGGGCTAATATTTATGCTTTGAAGAATTTTTTTTTAATCATTAAAAAAATTTTAATAACTACATAATTAGAAGAAGCATTTCACTACAGCTTTAACATATTCAGTAACACACTCCAGAGCAAGAGTACATCTCTTT
>NW_008358866.1:11531350-11536149 GCF_000622305.1 Nannospalax galili
TATCTCCATTTAATTTAGAATATATTGTTCCTTGAAGAAAGACTCATTGTTCTTGCTACTAACACTGAGATGTTGGCGCTTGCATCTCTAATCTGTATGTATCTGATTATTACTAGTCATAATCATTTGCACTTGGATTCTTGGCACCTGTGTATGTCTATAAAGTCATTGGGTAGAGTTCGATGATATTGTTTATCACCTCTACTAATTAGCATGACATAAACTTCCATGGTTCCTCCTCAAATATAATACGTTAAAAAAAATTGGTTGATTTGTGTGTGTGTGTGTCTGTGTGTGTGCATATATCACATAGGACATCCCAAACCATCTCATTTGACTATACACCCACTTCCCAGATGGCACCCTCCCATAGCCTCCCTCCCCTCACTAGAGCCTTTATACTCTGATATCCCTGCTAATGTCTGCTGTGTTGTCGGCTTCCCAAGCCCGCCCAACTGCTTGCCCTTCTGGCAAAACTAGTCAATGTATCTAGAGGTCTTTGTTTTAGGAGGGTCCTCATCTAGCAGTAATGAGTTGTTAATATTCCTTTAGATAAGATTGGGGACTGCTATTCATTTTCCCAGTTCTATGCTAGGTTACTCTCTGGGAGACACTTCAGTCTGGCCAACAACTCAAAAGAAGGTATCTCCTATCTGGCATTGTTGCTTGTTATGTAGCCTTTAGCTATGCATATGGACTCTTAAGAAATTATATTGGCCCCTTTAATCTTTGGTTATACTTTCCTTTTGGGTGTTTAAGGCCATACAGTTGGCCCAGATACTTGATTTTATTTTTACTCTTAAGGTCATTTGAGGATCTGTTCCTCAGGGGTCACATGGGCTTGGGAGGAGCACTCAGCTCCTTTCTTTTACCAGTTCCACCTAAGTGAGGGTAAGTCAAAGTTCCTACTCGACCATGGTTGACTTTACTTGGAAGCATGGAGGAAGTGATTCCTCTGTGTTGACCCTCCTCTTTGTAGACTGGATACTGGTTTAAGTCCATCTGGTGGGGTCTCCTCGGCCTCCTTGATCAAGAGTACAGGTGACCCACCACAGTTACAGGACATTTTGAGAGATGCTCATAGTCCCCTGGATCTAGTGGACCTAGAAGGGGAAGGAGCAAAAACTGTCCTTTATGTCCTCTGGCCAAATTAGCATAGGCCTCAAAGTATGTCTATTAAACATCCATGAAGGTTAGTTCCATCAGCCTGGTACTTTTAATTACTGTGTGTCATGTAGATAAGTCTTGGGCAAAGACCAGCTGTTCTCAGATAAACCTTACCTAGACATATATTTCTTGATTTGCTATGTATAATTTGTCAGTAGGTTGTAGGAGTAATATGGTTCCCTCTGGTTTTTAAAACTAGCTAGGCATTATTTATCTCTCACATTGTCTCATCCCTCCATCATGGTTTTTCCACTTAAGGTGCTCCCATTTCCTCCCTTTCTCCCTTAATAATACCCTTCTCCTACAGTCCTGCCTCTCTTGAATTCCTTCTATCCCTTTATCCCCTAGGTTCCTTGTATACCCTTCCCTCCCCTTTCCCTTAAACTAACCCAATTTTTATCCATATCACCCTTATTAAGGCCTCCTTCCTACTGTTCTTCTCTTTCAGGTTCTTTCTTTTCCTTTACCTCCCTGGTTCCTTTCCATTATGCTGGTTCCTGTAGTTATGCCTGGATACATACTCACTTATCAGGATTTGGTTCTAGGATCCACATATGAGGGAGAACATATGTCAATTTTTATTTTCTCAGTCTGTGTTTCTCCACTTAGTATAACAGTTTCTAGTTCCATGCATTTACCTGCAAATTTCATGATTTTGTCTTTCTTTACCCCTCAATAGAACTCCAGTGTATAAATGTAGCACGTTTTCATTATCCACTCGTCAGCTGAGGGACACTTGGGTTGCTTCCATCTCTTAACTATTGTGAGAAGAGCCGAAAAAACTTGGAAGTACAAGTGTCTCTGCAACAGAATGAGTCCTTTGGGTATATGCCAAAGAGTGGTATAACTGGGCCATGTGGTAGTTCAGTTTTAGTTTTCTAAGGGTTCTCCACAGTTTTCCCATATGGGTTGCACAAGTTTGCAATCCCACCAGCAGTGGATGAGCGATCCCCTTTCCTCACATCCTCGCTAGCATTTGGTATCATTTGTTCTCTTGCGCATCTTAGCCAGTCTGAATGGGGTAAGATGAAAGCTTAAAGTGGTTTTAATTTGCATTTCCCCAATTGCTAACGAAGTTGAACACCTTTTAAGATGCTTCTTAGCCATCTTTATTTCTTCTTTTGCGAAGTTTGTTTAGGTTCATCTCCTTAGCCCGTCTTGTAATTGGGTTGCTTCTTGTCTTGATTCTCTGTTTTTTGAGTTCGTTATATATTCTGGATATTAAACCTCTGTCAGATGTGTCACTGGGGAAGACTTTCTCTCATCCTGTGGGTTTTCTATTCACGTCCCTGGTTACCTCCTTTGATGTACAAAAGCTTTTTAGTTTAATGAGGTCCCATTTGTTAATTCTTGCCCTTGTTTCTTGAACAATTGATGTCTGGTTAAGAAAATCCTTTCCTGCACCTATATCTTTTAGGTGTTTCCCAAAATTTTCTTCTAACAGTTTTAGAGTTTCAGGCTTTACATTGAAGTCTTTCATACATTTGGAATTGACTTTTGTGCAGGGGGAAAGACAGGAGTTTAGTTTCATTCTTCTACAGGTGGAAATCCAGTTTTGCCAGGACCATTTGCTGAACATGTTGTCTTTCCTCCAGTGAATATTCTTGGCCCCTTTGTCAAATATCAGGTGGCTGAAATTGCATTACTCATATTTGGGTCTTCAATTTTGTTCCATTGATCTATGGGTCTATTTTTGTGTCAATACCATGTTGTTTTTATGGCTATAGCTCTGTAATACAGCTTGAAATCTGGTATAGTAATGCCCCCAGCATTGCTCTTAGTGCTCAGGGTTGTTTTGGCTATCTAGGGTCTTTTGTGCTTCCACATGAATTTAAGGATGGATTTTTCTAATTCTGTGAAGTATGTCATGGGGATTTTGATTGGAATTGCATTGAATCTATATATTGCTTTTGGTAGGATGGTCATTTTCACAATATTAATTTCATTTTAGAGCTCTTTAATGTCTTTTGTAAGTTTTAGTCCGAGGTTTTTTTTTTTTTTGCATCTATTGTGATGGGAAGTGTTTCCATGTGCTCTTTCCCTGTTTGCTTGTTATTGGTATATAGAAACCTGCCACTTTACTGAACTTTTTAATAATTTCTAGGAGTTTTCCTGTGGAATTTTTGGCATCTCTTAGATATAATATCATATCATCTTCAAAAACAAATAATTTGATCTCCTCTTTTGCATTATTACTCCTTTAATTTCTTGCTCTTGTCTTATTGCTCTTGCAAGAGTTTCAAGCACTATGTTAAAGAGAAGTGGAGATAGTGGACAGCTTTGTCTGGTTCCTGATTTCAATGGGAATGTTTCCAATTTTTCTCCATTTAGAATGATGTTGGCTGTGGGTTTGTTATATATGGCTTTAATTATGTTGAAGTATGTTCCCCCTAGTCCAGTTCTCTAGGACTTTGAACATAAATGCATGTTGAATTTTGTCAAAGGCATTCTCTGCATCTATTGAGATGACCATGTGGTTCTTGTCTTTGAGTGCATTCATATGATTTATGACATTTATTGACTTATGTATATTGAACCATCCTGGCATCTCTGGGATTAAGCCAACTTGATCATACTGAATGATCTTTTTGATGTGTGTCTGTAAGTGGTTTGAAAGTATCTTGTTGAGATTTTTTGTACCTATGTTCATTAAGGGTATGTGTCTATAGTTTTCTTTTTTGGTTATATCTTTACCTGGCTTTGGTATTAGAGTGATGCTGGCTGGCTTCATAGAAGGAATTTGGAAGTTCACCCTCCATTTCTACCTTTTTGGATACATTAAGTAGTATTGGCTGTAGATATTCTTTAAATGTCTGATAGAATTCTGCTGTAAATCCATCTGGTCCTGGGCTTTTTTTGTCAGGGGGTTTTGTATTACTGTTTCAATTTCTTTTTGTGTTATGGGTCTGTTTAAACTGTTAACCTCTTCTTGGTTTAATTTTGGTGTTTCCCATGACTTTAAATATCTGGCCATTTCTTTTAGGTTTTCAAATTTAGTAGCATATAGGTTTTTAAAGTATTCCCTTATAACATTCTGTATCTTTCTGGTGTCTGTTGTGATGTTTCTCCTTTCATTTCTGATTTTATTGATTTGGAGGTGCTCTTTCTTTCTTTTGATTAATTAGGCTAGTGATCTGTCAATCTTCTTATCTTTTCAAAGAACCAGCTCTTGGAGTTGTTGATTCTTTATATTGTTTTCTTTGTTTCAATTTCATTAATTTCTGCCCTGATTTTTGTTATTTCTTCTTATCTGCTGGGTTTGAGTTTCATTTGCTGTTGTTTTTCAAGTGTGTTGAGTTGCAATGTTAAGTCATCTATTTGTGTTCTTTCTAATTTTTTTGATATAGGTACTTAGAGCTATAAATTTCCCTCCAAGGACTGCTTTCAGCATGTCCCAGAAGTTTTGTTGTGTTGCATTGCCCTTTTGCTTTAGTTCCAGGAATAGTTTAATTTCTTTCTTAATTTCTCTTTTGACCTATTCATCATTTAGGAGTGTGTTGTTTAATCTCCATGTGTTCATGTGGTGATTAGGGCTTCTTCCAGTGTTGATTATAAGCTTTATTGCATTGTGATCTGATAGAATGCATGGAATTATTTTAATCTTTAGTTGTATTTGCTGAGGCTTTTTTGTG
>NW_008358866.1:11536272-11536774 GCF_000622305.1 Nannospalax galili
TTAATTCAGATGTCTCTCTGTTAACTCTCTGCCCTGTTGACCTAATAATGGAGTCAGTGGGGTATTGAAGTCCCCTACTATTAAGGAATTGGGATTACTCTGTGTCTTAAAGTCCTGTAAAATTGTTTTTTTGAAGTTGGGTGTACCAGAGTTTGGTGAATATATGTTCATGATTGTAGTATCTTCTTGATTTCTTGTTCCTTTTATCAGAATGAAGTGGCTCTCATTATCTCTTCTGACTAGTTTTAGTTTAAAGTCTATTTTTTCAGATATTAGAATTGCTATGCCTGCTTTTTTCTTAGTGCCATTTGCTTGGTATATATTTTTTTTTCCCATCACTTTGAGATAGTGTCTGTCCTTGAAAGTGAGATGAGTTTCTTGCAGACAACAAAAAGATGGGTTTTGTTTCTTCATCCAATCACCTAGTCAGTGTCTTTTGACTGGAGAGTTCAGTCCATTAATATTTAAAGGTATTAATGAAAGATGAGTATTGAATCCTGTC
>NW_008358866.1:11536860-11537158 GCF_000622305.1 Nannospalax galili
CCCTTCAGTATAGTCATTCCTTTCTTCAGCTCTGTGAATTACTTTCAGAACTCTCTGAAGGGCTGGTTTTGTGGACATGAATTCCTTCAGTCTATTTATGTCGTGGAAGATTTTTCTTTCCCCTTCAAGTATAATAGGCATTTCGGCTGGGTATAGTAATCTGGATTTGCATGGGTGGTCATTTAAAACTGGGAATGCTTTGGTCCAGGCTCATCTGGCTTTCATAGTTTGCACTGAAAAGTCAGCTGTAATCCTAATGGGTTTTCTTTCATATGTGACTTGTTTCTCTTTTGCAATT
>NW_008358866.1:11537291-11545441 GCF_000622305.1 Nannospalax galili
TTTCTTTAATTTTGGGAAATTTTCTTCCACGATTCTGTTGAAGATCTGTTCCATGCCATTATCTTGGGTTGCTTCTCCTTCCTGTATGCCTATGATTCATAACTTTAGTTTTCTTATGGTGTCACACAATTCCTGTATATTCCATTGTTTTGATTTCTTAAATTTTCCATAATGTTTGCTTGAGTTGTCTAGTTCTTCCACTTTATCTTCCAGTCTTGATATTCTGTTTTCCATTTCATTCATCCTATTGGTGAGGCTTTCTCCTGTCGTTTCTAATTGGCTTACGGAGTGTTTCACTTCGTTCTTTATTTCAGCCTGAGTATTCTTCAATATTTCTAGCTCTTTTCTGAATGCATTCAGAATTTTATCCCTATCTTCCTTCGGTTCTTTGATTTATTTTGTGTTCTTTAAATTCACTGAATCCTTTCATCATGTTTATAATTGTTCTTTTGAGTTCCATGTCCTGCATTATCTCTAGGGGGTTCTCATTGTGCTCCTCTGGTGGGGATTTGTTATTTTGGTTTTTCATGTTATTATTTTTTCTCTGTGATTTTGACATGTGAATTTCTTTTGTAGGTTCTGATTATGTGAGACTCAAGCCTTCAAGTTTAGGTCTGTTTCTTTTTGTGAACTTTATGTGTCTTTTTGGTTTACTTTTGGGGCATGAAAAGCTGATTCCTCTAATCTTCTGGTTCTGTCTTTGTGTTTACATTCGAGTGGCCAGATTGCTTCTGTCTTCAGGAGTTCCCACAGAGGCCCAAGTCAGATGAGGATCAGATGCTCTCAGGCTTTCTTCTAAAGTCTGGATCCCTCCAGGAAAGACTTTGGCCTCAGGAATTTGGGGGTTGGACTGGCTGGGAGTGCGGCCCAGGAAAGATGCTGGTCTAGGGTAGCTGGTGGCTGTGCCACTCAGAGATGCAAAGGCAGATGGGGGCGGTTAGCTGCCCCAGTGGTTCCTGGGGACTGCACTGAGGTTGGTCTGGATGCAAAGGATCAGGAAGCTAAAAGGTCAGCCCCTAAGTCCTAGAAAGAGGCTGGTGGGTCATGCAAGCCCAGGGAAGTAGAGGGAGCTGAGGGTGGGGCCAGGCCCAGAGTGCTCCTGGGGACCCAAGAAGGCACTGAGGTGGTCTGGATACAAAGGATCAGGAAGCAGTGGTGGTTCCTCAGTTGTCTGGGGCACTAAGACAAGGAATGGGACAGGACACAGGCTAGGAGGAGAGACCTGCGGGGGAAATGGGAGGGTGAATAAGCCTGGAGGAGTCAAGGTGCAGTGGGCATAATGGACTTACCCGGAGAGAGAGGCCTGTGGGTCGGAGAGAGGCCTGATGGTCGTCCTATTACATTTATTTTTGCAATGATATTTATTATTTCTTTTCTTCTTGTTTTGGGTTTAACTTGTTATTTTTCTAAATCTTTGAGCTGCATCACTAAGTTATTTGAGATCTCTCTGTTTTTGTTTTTAAATATAATCATTCATGGCTACAAACTTTATTTCTTGTTAGCTGAAAGAATAATAAAACCTCCCTTCTTCAAAAATTTTCATGAGAACTGGTTTTATCTGTGAACGTCTGTTACTGCCTTTAAATAATCTGTAAACGTGTGTGTGTGTGTGTGTGTGTGTGTGATATGTGGTATATGTTCATGCGTTTCCACATGTTTGCATACATTTGTGCACATGTGTGCGGAGGCCTGAAGTCGATGTCGTGCATCTTCCTTGATCACCCACCACCTTATGTTTTGTGATAGAGTCTGACAATAAAACTGGAGCTCACTGATTTGGCTAGGGTGGCTGTCAGAGAGCCCCAATGATTCTCATCTCTGCATCCATATGTCTGGGATTACAGATGGTATGGCACTGTACCTGGCTTTTTACATGGTTCTAGGGATCCAAGCTCAAGTCCTCTTGCTTGTGTGGCAAGCACTTTATCAAATGAGCCATCTCCCCAGGCCCTGGAAGTCTGGTTTGTTGAGAGCACCAATTTAAAGTATTAAGAGCCAAGTAGAAAATTACTTACCATGCAAGAGATTTGACTTGAACTGAAAATATACATATTTCATTGATGGCTAAAAATGAGAGAACACATTAAAAAGCAGGACAGACTGGGGTTGTTGCTCAATGGTAGAGTGTTTGCCTACCTAGCATGCAACATAGCCATCATATACCATATGTTCAATCCCCAGCAGCACCAACAAAACAAACCCATGTGCTTCACAAATAATTTTCAGTGGTAATATGAAGCTATATGCTTATAGCTGTGTGATAAATCAGTGGATTATTTGCGCATCCACAAAAACAATTACTTCTCTTTCATCACTTGCGTAAACTGCATGCCATAACCCACATTCAAACAACAATCATAAAAGACCACACTGACCATTTACAATACAAAGAAGAGGTAGTCAAATAAATACTGAAGATCTTAGGTCACTCAGATCAAACATCACAGTAAGGAACAAGATCTTATGAGTATTTTTTCTCTGTTCTAGTCCATATTTATGCAATGAGAGGTTTGAATGGAATGATCTCCTCTTTGGCAATATAAATCTTAATTGGATTTCAGTGGCACATGCCCTTTTCTTCTTCCTCTTGTTATAGACTAGGCCAGTTGGCCTTACAGAATGTCTGAGAAATGCTAAAAGCCCCATGTTAGTAAATTATTAAGGTCTCAAAGCCTGATAATTCTATGGAAAGGTCATTTGTGTCAAATGACAGCTTAGTGGCATGCTTGCACTTGGATTAGAGGCTTGACGAAAAATGCAGACTGACATACCTAAATGTGCTTAGAATGCTGGCACTGATTGTGTAATCGCCTGTGCATTGTTCTTTGGATTAGCAAGAGAAATAAATTATCAGTGTTCAATAGACTCTTCTTTGAAGATATTCTGACCATATCTTTGCCACTGAAAACCTAACCGTTACTGTATTTTTTTTTCATTTATTCTCATTTATATATGGACCATGCTGAAGATCCCTTATGCTGTAATTGAAGCAGTGAGACATAGATCACTACCAACTGAATTTCTCTGACTTATAATAAAATTTATCCAAACTTTGTAGGCGGTATGTTTGTAAGAAAGCTCATTGATAATAGATAATTATCAGCATGAAGGGTACTGACATCAGTAGAAGATCTTCCTACAGTTCTTGATGGAATATAAATGAGGTGATTAAAATTGAATCAATCAAGTTACTGATTCTTAAAAATTCTTGTTTGTAGAATTTTAAAATATATTAATTCTTTGAGAATTTTATGCAATTTATTATGATCATGGTTAACCTCCTTCCCCCATCCCCTCTCATAGCTACACCCACCTTGTTATCCAACCCCCAACTTCGTGTCCTAGTATTTGGAGAACATGTTACTGATATTTTTTACTTGCATCTTATCTCCCCAACCAGAATCTAGAATATTATCTCATTTATATCTCCTGTAAGGTAACCTGACTCGTCATGTTCCGCAACATATAATATAAATATATATGAACAGACACACAAACACACACTGTCTTTCTCCATCTCTCAGCCAAGTTCAAAATTGTTTCCTTCATTTCACCATTTTCTCAGACATTTCTGCCACAAGGTTCTGTAACGTAAACTCAGAAGAACACCAAGGATGGGTGAGAGGGTTATTTTTTGTAGGTGAAGAGTAACAGTTTGACTGTATCTAATAACTGCAGTCATACTTGGGTCCTCTTTTTTAAGTTTTAAGTACTATTTTTCTTTAGTTTCTGTGTGGTTAATGAGTTGACTCCATTTGTGAAGTGGAAGGAGAATAGTAACTAAATTCTGCAAGGGAGCTTGTAATCAACAGAGGCCCAGAAACCCAACATTGTAATAAAACTGTACAAATATTTAACTATATTGCAAAACTGTTATGAGTGTTCCCAGCATGCAATTTGGCATTATAACAAAGCACAAATAAAATCTTTTTTTTTGCGTGAAATAAGCAAACCTCAAATTAGTAAAACTATACAAGTTTTTTGTTAGCTCTAAAACAATTGTTTACTTGAATTTTTCATAAGGACTGTTTAATGAAATATGCTTGGTATCTTAGATCATGTTACCTATTTCATGAAAAGTATTTTTACATTCACTTATTTATGTATTGTATGTGTGTGTGTGTGTGTGAAGGCATGTCTCTGCTACAATATGTGTGAAGGTCAGAGGACAACTTGCAGGAGTCAGTCCTCTCCTATCATGTGGGCTCCTGGAATTGAACTCAAGTTATCCTTGGCAGTAAGTATCTTTACTCACCAAGCCATCTCATGTTTATGTTTATAGCACCTATTTATTAGAACTGTGAATGTCTCATATTTGAGAGCTATGGATATAGCCCACTAGTTTATTTGGAAAATAGGGCCTGGAAGATCAATTTGACTGCTTATGTGTGGGGTCTCTCCCTCTCCTCGTGGGCTGTTGGCCACCATTCCACAAGGACAAAGGGAGCAGAAGCCATGAACGGGGTCAGGATGGCCAGTGAGCACTGACGGAAGAAAGTCCTTCCAGGGAGGCAGGTTCAGTGATACAAACAGCTCCAGACTCAGTGAAACAGCTCCAGATTCAGTGAAACAGCTCCGTTTATTCAGTGGGGGTTAGGGAAAATATAGTGTGGAGGCAGTAGCCAATGCTTCAGCTGATAGGTGCTCAAAGTATGCTTTATTTACATGTGGCAGTAGGCTTCTATCATCTGACTGTAGGGCAATGCCTAATTATCATATAGAAAAAACTTGGGGGTAGTTTTTACTACAGGTAACTATGCCAAAGGTCATGTTTTAAATGAGGCCAAGCATCCATGCTTGTCGGCACTTTCCAGGTAAGTCAGGCAGGAAGCCCCTGCTGAGAAAGGAACCAACCTTAACAGCAGGGTTCCCCAACACTTATGAGTAACTGATTTTATTGCCAGTACTGTCAGACCATCTGCCTAGTCACCTCTGACCTTATGAACTATTTTAAAGGAAGAGAGGAGTCTTGACAAATGCTTTGGATGATCGAGCGCAACAAAATTATAATGCAATGATATTTGGTAAATGTATAATGTGATACACATTAATATGGGCTTAGAAAGACAGAAGGAAAAGTTACATGGAATGCTTGTGTTTTAACAACAATATGATAATGAAAGTCGAGAAATAAATACATTTTTTTTCTTTTCCTTATCAATACTTTATATAGCCATAGCAAATTTATTCTCACTGTTTTCAGCTTTTATATTTGGAACCCTAGTCATATGTGTTAACACCCATCACTTTGAGTCAATGATATTCTTTTCTTTGTTCTTTGACTTACCTCATAATTACTAAATCCTACCTTAGTATAGATGTTTGTAAGTTTTTTGTGTTGAAGTTGACACCCTAAATTATTCCTTAAACAAGTCAGAATATATAGATGCACATGTATATGAAGCACCTAAATCCAGAGGCAGGATAGAAATACAGAGAAAATTAAGGGGACATGGGAAATGAAAGGCACCCCCCATCTGATTGAAGTTTCTCACAAACTGAAAGTTGGGAATTTTAGTACATTTAGCAAAATTTCCTTGAAGATTGCTTATATAGAGATAACATTTCTTTTTTAGAGATATTTCAAATAAGAATGGTAAAACAGTAATGAACTATGCCTAAAGTCTAAGTGTACATAACCTTTGAGCTTAAACTTACTCCTCTAGCTTTTTAAGAATCTTCCAAACACGGTTACAAACTTTGTTTATAGTCAAAACATGCCTTAACACCGTTGTGACTAGTATGTAATAAAGATTTCTTTGACCCTTGTGGCCCATGGTTTTGTTTTTTCACCTGTAATCCTGTCCAACACAACTCTAGAACCACATTATGATCTCATTCACTGCAAAAAAGAGTAGTTCCTTAGAACCCTTTTGAACAATTTAACTTCAGAAGCCACCAGCATCACATATATGACTATTACTAAGACACTTAAGCACAACTCTCTCTTGGGATCCCATATCTTGAGTGTGCACTGTCCTTTTCCTAAGAAAGTCTCTCTTCCCCCTTACATCCATGCTTAGATCTGTCTAAACCTTTTCTTAATAAACTCCAACTCTGCTTCTCCTGAAATTCTTTTCTGTGGTGAAGTCAAGAATCCCAAGCTTCACCTGAGTGGAGGTCTCTGAAAGATCAGACTGTTACAGGAGGCAGCAAATGGCTAAGTCTCTTGGTGCCACTGACAAGTTCCTCTCTTTCAGTTCTCTTCCAGTTTTATCTTCTTGGAATTATGTGACATGTACTCAGCAATATCAATTTGGACATATTGGCTTAATGCATTGACTACCTCATTCAATATATTTACAAAATAAATATTGAGAATGTATTACACTTACCTATACTGCATCTGAAGGATGCAGTCAAGCATGGTATTGTAAGTTCTGATTAGTAAAGGAAATTATAAAAGAAAGAACAGTTCATATTACATCCATGATGAGTATCACAGACAGTGCTATGAGAATACAAAGTACATTTAATCAGTGGTTGCTAAATTAATTGGAGAACATCTCTTTCCTTATTAAATTTTAGAGTCACATTATTTTGTCATAATTAGTGAGTTTAATTTCTAAGCCAATGACCCACTGTCAAAACATAGTTTTTAAAAATCTTTAAATTATTCTTACACAAATAATGAACAAATACTTGTATATAGGCATGGTGGAGCACACCTATAATCCCAGCACCTAGGAGGCTGAGACAGAAATATCATTAATTTGGGGCTGGAAAGATTGCTCAGTGGTTAAGAGCACTGACTGATCTTGCAGAGGACCCTGGTTTGATTCCCAGCACACACATGGTGGTTAACAACCATCTGTAGCTCCAGTTCCAGGGGATCTAATGCCTTCTTCTGACCTCCGTGGGCACTGCAGGACACAGGTGCACTTAAACACATGCAAGCAATATACTCTCATTCACATAAAATAAAAAATAATGTTCTGGAGGTGGCTCAGCGCTTAAGAACACTGTTTTTGCAGAAGACCCGGGTTTGAATACGAGCACACACATGGCAGCTAACAACTGCCTATAACTCCAGTTCCAGGGGATCCAATGGCCTCTTCTGTCCTCGGTGATCATTGCACAACATGGGTACACTTACCTACATGCAGGCAATACGTGCATACACATAAAATAGAAATAATAAATAAAATTTAAAAAATAAATAAAATATTTTTTTTAAAAGAAATATCCTGGTCCCGCCCTCACTTCCTTCTGCTTCCCTGGGCCTGCATGACCCACTTGCCTCTCTCCAGACAAGTCGATCAGGCCCTCCACACCTTGACTCCCTCAGCCTCATTCACCCTCCCATCTCCTCAGCCTTTCTCTCCTAGCCTGGGTCCTGTCCCATTCCTTGTCTTGGTGCCTCAGACACCAGGGGAAAAACCACTGCTTCCTGAACCTTTGCATCCAGACTAACCCAGTTGCTTCTCCTGGTGCCCACCCTCACCTCCCTCTGCTTCCCTGGGCTGCACCTCCCCGCAGCCTGTTTCCAGGACGCCTGGGCTGAGCTCTAAGCTGGCCTGGGGAGCCTCTTTCCTGGATTCCTGGGCTGACCTCTCGGACCGGGGCCACCACTGCTTCCTGATCCCTTGTATCCAGATGGACCCAGTTCCTTCTCAAGGTCCACCGGAGCCCTCTGGGCCTGGTACCACATTCACCTCCCTCTGCTTCCCTGGGCTGCACAACCCACCAGCCTCTTTCCTGGACACCAGGGATGACCTTTTAGCTTCCTGATCCTTTGCATCCAGACCAACCAGGTTCCCTAGTGCAGTCCCCAAGAGCCCTTGTGGCCAGTCCTTGCCCCCATCTCCCTTTGCATCTCTGAGTGTCACAGCCACCAGCTGCCCAGGACCAGCATCTTTCCTGGGCCCTGCTCCAAGGCCACTCCATCCCCCAAATTCCAGAGGCCAAAGTCTTTCCTGGAGGGATCCAGACTTTAGGAGAAAGCCTGAGAGCATCTGATCCTCATCTGACTTGGGCCTCTGTGGGAATTCCTGAAGACAGAAGCAATCAGGCCACTTGAATACAAAATCAAAAGAGAGAACCTGAAGCCTAGACCAACCAGCTTTTCATGCCCAAAAGGTAAACCACAAAGGCATATAAAGTTTACAAAAAGAAGCAGACCTAAACTTGAAGACTTGAGTCTCACACAA
>NW_008358866.1:11545537-11547670 GCF_000622305.1 Nannospalax galili
GAATCCCCTAGAGACAATGCAGGACATGGAACTCAAAAGAACAATGATGAATATGATAAAAGAATTCACTGAATTTAAAGAACAAACAAGGTAATCATAGAGCTGAAGGAAGATAGGGATAAACTTCTGAATGAATTCAGAAAAGAGCTAGAAATATTGAAGAATACTCAGGCTGAAATAAAGAACGAAGTGAAACACTCCATAAGCCAATTAGAAACGACAGGAGAAAGCCTCACCAATAGGATGAACGAAATGGAAAACATAGTATCAAGATTGGAAGATAAAGTGGAAGAACTAGACCACTCAAGCAAAGAGTATAAAAATTTAAAAAAATCACAAGAATGGAAAATGAAGGAATTGTGTGTCACCATAAGAAGACCAAAGTTATGAATTATAGGCATACAGGAAGGAGAAAAATCCCAAGATAATGGCATGGAACAGACCTTCAAAAGAATCATAGAAGAAAATTTCCCAAAATTAAAGAAAGACATGCCCATACAAATACAAGAAGCATATAGAACACCAAACAGACAGGACCAGAAAATAAACTCTCCATGGCACATCATAGTGAAAACACTAAGAGTACAAAAAGAGACAATACTGAAAGCTGCAGTAAAGTGTCAGGTTATAAAATTAACCTACAAAAGTCTGTAGCCTTTCTATATACCAATAACAAGCAATCAGAGAAAGAGTATGTAGAAATGCTCCTCTTCACAATAGCTGCAAAAAAAATATATATCTCAGAATAAACCAGACCAGACAGTAAAGAGCTCTACAATGAAATTTTTAAATCTTTAAAGAGATTGAGGAAGAAATGAGAAGACAGAAGGACCTTCCACGCTCACGGATTAGAAGAATTAATATTGTGAAAATGACCATCCTACCAAAAGCCATTTATAGACTCAATGCAATGCCAAACAAAATCCCCATGACATTTTTCACAGAATTGGAATAAACCATCCTAAGACTCATATGGAAGCACCAAAGACCTCAGAGAGCCAAAGCAACCCTGAGCACTAAGAGCAATTCTGGGGGGGTGGGAAGTTACTATGCCAGATTTTAAGCTGTATTACAGAGCTATAGTCATAAAAACAAAATGGTACTGGCACAAAAATAGACCCATAGATCAATGGAAGAAAATTGAAGACCCAAATATGAGTATATGCAATTTCAGCCTCCTGATATTTGACAAAAGGGCCAGGAACCTTCACTGGAGGAAAGATAGCATGTTTAGCAAATGGTGCAGGCAAAATTGGATCTCAAACTGTAGAAGAATAAAACTAAACCCCTATCTTTCACCTTGCACAAAAGTCAACTCCAAATGGATCAAAGCCCTCAATGTAAAGCCTGAAACTCTGAAATTGTTAGAAGAAAATATTAGAAAAAAACCTAAAAGATATAGGTGTAGGAAAGGATTTTCTAAACCGGATATCAGTTGCTCAGGAAACAAGGTCAAGAACCAACTAATGAGACCTCATTAAACTAAAAAGCTTCTGTACATCAAAGGAGGCAACCTGGGAAGTGAACAGAAAACCCACAGAATGGGAGAAAATCTTCACCAGTGACACATCAGACAGAGGTTTAATATCCAGAATATATAATGAATTCAAAAAACAGAGACTCAAGAGAAGTAACCCAATTAAAAGGGGCTAAGGAGCTGAACAGAGAGTTCTCAAAAGAAGAAGCAAAATGGCTATGAAGCATCTTAAAAGATGTTCAACATCACTAATAATTAAGGAAATGTAAATTAAAACCACTTTAATGTTTCATCTTACCCCAGTCAGACTGGCTAAGATCAAGAGAACAAATGATACCAAATGTTGCAGAGGATGTGGGGAAAGGGGAACACTCATCCACTGCTGGTGGGGCTGCAAACCTGTTCAACCCCTATGGAAAGCAGTGTGGAGAACTCTTAAAAAACTACAAATGAACTTACCATTTGACCCAGTTATACCACTCCTTGGCATATACCCAAAGAACTCATCCTATTGCAGAGACACTTGTATATCCATGTTTGTTGTTGCTCTTTTCACAGGAGCTAAGAGATGGAAACCACCTAAGTGTCCCTCAATTAATGAGTGCATAATGAAAATGTGGTTCATTTATATGATGGAGTTTTATTCAGCAATAAAG
>NW_008358866.1:11547776-11559171 GCF_000622305.1 Nannospalax galili
TAGAACCAAACCCTGATAAGTGAGTATGTATCCAGATAAAACTACAGGAACCAGGATAATGGAAAGGAAATGGGGAGGTAAAGGAAAAGAAAGAACCTGAAAGACAAGAACAGTAGGAAACAGGCCTTAATAAGGGAGATATGGATAAAAATTGGGATAGCTTAAGTGAGGGGGGAGGGAAGGACATACAAGGAACCTAGAGGATAAAGGGAAAGAAGGAGTTGAAGAGAAGTGTGACCATAGGAGAAGGGTATGATTAAGGGTGAAAGGACAAAACCGGGGGCACCTTAATTGGGGAAACCATGATGGAGGGGTTAGACAATGTGAGAGATAAATAATGCCTAACTAGTTTTAAAATCCAGAGGGAACCATATTACTCCAACAACCTACTGACAAATTATACACACCAGATCAAGAAATATATGTCTAGGTAAGGTTTATCTGAGAACAACTGGTCTTTGTCCAAGATTTATCTATACGGCACACAGTAATTAAAAGTACCAGACTGGTGGAACTAAACTTCTTAGATGTTTAACAAACATACTTTGATGCCTATACTAATTTCTTCAGAGGGACATAAAGGACAGTTTTTGCTCTTTGCCCTCCTAGGTCGACTAGTTCCAGGGGACTATGAGCATCTCTCAAAATGTCCTGTAACTGTAGTGGGTCGCCTGTCCTCTTGATCAAGGAGGCCGAGGAGACCCCACGAGATATACCTGAATCAGTGTCCAGTCTACAAAGAGGAGGATCAACACAGAAGAATCATTTCCTCTATCCTTCCAAGCAAAGCCAGCCATGGTCAAGTAGGACCTTCGACTTAGGTGGAAGTGGTAAAAGAAGGGAGCCAGGGGCTCCTCCCAAGCCCTTGTGACCCCCAGGAACAGATCCTCAAACAACCTTAAAAGTAAAAAGAAATTGGTTTATCTTTGCCAACTGTATGGTTAAACACCTCAAATGAAAGTATAACCAAAGATTAAAGAGGTCAATATAATTTTTTAAGAATCCATATGTATAGCTAAAGGCTACATAACAAGCAACAATGCCAGACAGGAGATACCTTCTTTTGAGTTTTTGGCCAGGGTGGCTAAAGGGACTCCCGGAGAGTAACCCAGCATAGAACTGGGAAAGGGAACAGCAGACCCCAATCTTATCTAAAGGAATATTGACAACTGATTGCTCCTAGATGAGGAACAGCTGACCCTCCTAAAACAAAGACCTCTAGATAGGCTGACTAGATTCACCAGAAGGGCAGGTAGTGGAGAATGGATGGGGGTGCCAACAATACAGTGGACTGTAGCAGGGATAACAGAGTATAAGGGCTCTAGTGGGGGGAGGGAGTTATGGGAGGGTGCCATCTGGGAAGTGGGTGTATAGTTGAATAAGATGGTTTGGGATGTTCTATGTGATATACACACACAGAAAAAAAATCAGCAAATTTAAAAAATGCATTATATTTGAGGAGGAAGCATAAAAGTTTATGTCATGTTAATTAGTAGAAGTGATGAACATTACCATTGAAATCTACTGGATGACTTTATAGACATATATAGGTGCCAAGGATCCCAGCGCAAATGATTATGTCTAATAATAATCAGATACATACTGATTAGAAATGCATGCACCAACAACTCAGTGTTAGTAGCAAAAACAATGAGTCTTTCTGTAAGAAACAATATATTTTAAAATGAAATGGAGATCTCTTTTTAGGGTTAAAAACTCATTCAATTTTATGTCTTACAGGGCTTATACTGAGTTCAATATTGTATAACTGTGTTGATTCAACAGCAAACCTAGAAATTGTATAGCCACTTTTGAATGAGTTGTGTTTTTGCTGTGGAAACTTATTGGGCATTTTGAAGCTGTAATGATATGCTTCTTCTAAAACTATATAATATTACAAAAATGTAGGAAACAGCATATCTTGAAATGGGTAAAAACTCATTCATTTTTATGTCTTACAGGGCTTATACTGAGTTCAATATTGTATAAATGTATTAATTCAACAGTGAACCTAAAAATTACAGCCATTTTTGAAAGAGATGTATCCTTGCTCTGGAATGTGTTACTGAATATGTTAAAGCTGTAATGAAATGCTTCTTCTAATCATGTGGTTATTAAATTCTTTTAATAATTCAAAAAAATTTCTTTGAAGCATCAAAATTTGCTCCTTAATAATTAGTAGATGTGAAAAACATTACCATTGAAATCTACCTAATGGCTTTATATCCATGCTCAGATGCCAAGGAGCTCAGAAATTAACCGACTATGACTAGTAGTAATCAGATATATAGAGATCAGAAACGCATGTGCAAACATCTTAGTATCAATTGCATTAAAAATGAATTTTTCTGAATGAAGCTATGAAATGGAGATCTTTTTTAAAGGTTAAAACCTCATTTAATTTTATGTCTTATAGGGTTTATACTAAGTACAATATTGTATAACTATAATAATTCAACGGTAAAACTAAAAATTTACAGCCAATTTTGAAACAGATGCATCTTAGCTCAGAAAATTGTTATAGAATATGTCATTGCTGTTGTAATGAAATGCTTCTTCTAATTATATGGTTACTAAATAAATAATTTACAAATGTTGACATTGTATACATTTTTCCCTTAGAATTTAGAAACAAAATAAACAGTAATAATAAATGCTTTTGTTAAAGTTTTTAAAAAGTATATCATTAATTCAAGGACAATCTGAGCCATATTAGAATTTCTAGTGCACTCTAGTATACACACTGTAACCCTGCCTCAAAATGAAATAGAGACACAATAAAAAAGTGTTAGAGGTATATTAAATCATAAATTAGGGAGCTATTAAGGTGATGAAATTTGTTCAAAGATCATTTAAGAAACTGGCATTTGCCTGTAATCTCAACACTCAAGTGACTATGGCAAGAGTATTGCAACTTTGAGAACAGCTTGGGCTGCACAGCAAGACTCTATCTCTAAAAAAGAAAATGAAACAAAGAAACTTTACTTACTGGTATTTGGAAATCAGAAGATGGAGAGTGGGATGTTAACATAAACTGAGAAAGGTCCCACAGGACAATTGAAACATATTCTCTGTAGTTCCCATTTATTAGGTAGAAATCTTAGAAAATAAAAGCAGGTGTGTTACATACCTGTTGTTCTGGAAGAAGGGGAGGAGAAAGAAAAGGAGGAGGAAGAGGAGGAAGAGAAGGAGGTGGAGGAAGAGGATGATAAAGGAGGAAGGAAGGAAGGAAGGAAGGAAGGAAGGAAGGAAGGAAAATGGGGAAAGACTTGTTAAGATAACTTGTCCTCACACTATTTGGACTCTAGTTGAATAATAAAATGCCATAAACAATCCTTGGATGGGCCTTTTACACAGTAGAGTACATTGCACTTAGATGTAACATAACTTCACTTCCCATTTCCAAGTGTTGGGTAATTCTTTTTAGAGTACTGGGAATTGATCTAGGACTTCATGTGTGCTAAGCAAGCACTCTGCCACTGAGCTGTACCCTTAGTCCTCTTTTTACTTTTAATTTCAAGAGAGGGTCTCACCAAGTTACCCATGCTAACCTCGAATTTATAATCCTCCTGACTCAGCCTCCCAAGTACCTGGGATTATAGGTATGAATCATCAGGCCTTGCTATATAATTTTTTTTCTTTTTATGTTTTATTTATTATTTCTATTTTTATGTGTATGAGTGTATTGTCTGTGTGCATGTAAGGGCACCCGTGTCAAGCAATGCTCACAGAAGTCAGAAGAGAGTATCAAATTCCCCTGGAACTGGAGTTATGGACAGTTGTTAGTTGCTAAGTGGGTACTGGCAATGGAACTGGGTCCTCTGCAAGAGCAGCCAATGCTGTTAACTGCTAAGCCCTGTATAATTTTTCTTAATGCTAATGTACCCTAAGATTGGCAACAGAATTCCATGGATAATAATACTTGGGGAGAGTGAGGTAGAAGGATTATGACTTGAATGCTGACCTATATATACAGAGACCCTGTCTCAGAAGCAAAACAAAATGAGAAACAGAAACAAGAAAAACCCAAGAGGAGAGGAAAGTGAGCCTCAAGGAGGATGGAACATCTCATCCAATCGACATTGTTCCATTACTCAAGTGTGACCTGATATTAATAGCATAGATAGTATGCTGTCATTGCTTAGATAGCAGAAACTTATTTCTCAGGGTTTTGGAGGTTAGATTTCAAAATTAGTCCACCAATAGACTGCTTTCTGATGAGGGACCTCTCTATAGCTCACAGGTGGCTGCCTTTTTGTTAGACTACATAGTTGATAAAGGATACCTTGGTGTCTCCTCCCCTTCTGATAAGAGCACAAATGACATCATGGGTACTTCATCCTCATGATGTCATCTGAACTGAATTGTGTATGGAGGGTTCCACCATGTTACACCATCACAATAGAAGGCAGGCTTCAACATAGGAATTTGGAGCGAGACACAGTCAGTCTAGGCAGTGAATTTTATAACACAACTCTCTACATTTAGATGAAGAATGGGAAAATAAGGCACATGGTTGATATTCACTTATGAGTTTTCCATGATGACTAACAAGAAGGAAAATACTGTATTCACTCAAGGTTAGCAGGATGGTGTGAGACAGTTCAACAAAATTTTCATTTGGATTGTTGAGTTGTTTGACTCTAGAAGCATGTATTTTTCATTACTCATTCCACCCAATTATGCCTTAAGTGGTATGTAAATAATACTTTAAAACACAGGGTTAGCTAATCAGTAAGGTCACTTAAATATCAAAAATACTGATTATGAAGTCTAAGAATTCATTAGAATTCTACCTGATCTGTATTTGTACTACTATATATTCTCAACAAAAACAGCGCCTGTGTTTTATAAATCTGAGGAAGACTGATACACAAGCTTTAGCATTACTAGAAAGAGGGAGAGAGAGAAAGAGAGAGAAGGAAAGAGAGAGAGGGGGAGGGAGAAAGGGAGGGTTAAGAACTTTTGATCTCTTGTTTAGTAAAATAAATTGACTTTGTCCTGGGAACAATGGATATTAAGGTTAACAGATCCTCATTTCCAGATTTTATCATCTTTCCTTTTCTTATTTCTTCATATGTTCCCTAAGACACTAGAAATGCAAGTTTGCCTAATTCCTACATGACCAGTATCACTGGAAAGTATTCATGTGCACCTACATACTAGTTATTATTTTTCTTGTGTTTTTAATTCAATTTTATGAAGCAGTCCAGATCATAGTGTAGGTTGTGCAGTTCAAATTGCTTCTAATTAGAGTATCAGCCACATTTGCTTTTTAATAGTGCCCTTGAGCTATTTGGTTCCATTAGTGTTTTTAAAAAATGGGCCAACATAGAGAAAGAAGTCAAACTGTGTGACTTCTATAGTGTTGTATAGTCAGATAAAAAAGGGCTTTCTTATTTGTATTTCTTTCTACTTTTCTGGTATGCCCCCTCCCCATTAATAATTTACAAGACCCATCAGCTGGATCAATACCGCAATATATACTCAATGATAGTCTTCCTTTTGATCTGCTTCTTAATATTAGAAGAAATGGTTTCTTGGAATGGTGGCCAGGTCTGTTGTCAAGAGCTCTTGGCCAACTTCCAGGTCGAGGCCTATTAAATGAAGCTTCTGAGAAGCCAAACAATTTAAATACCCTGGAGTTAAATTAAGGAGTGCTATTGAAGTAGGCATCATCAAAGGTGATAGTCCTTCTACAATCCCATTAACAATTCATGAATTCTCAGCAAATGTTGATGAGTTAATTCAATCACCATGGTTAAAACAAATGATGCTTAGAATCTGCTGGTTTTTCTTCTTCATCCACAAAATTTAATTTGCTGTTTTTAAAGTCATTAAGGAAGAAAGAGGACTTTGGAATTACACTGGGGTGTCTCATGCCCTAGGCTCACTCCTTATTAATAGTGTTGGCATGATTATATAACCTCTTTGTGATTCTATTTTATTTTATTTTCCACAAAGTAGGAAAGAACAGGCTAACTCATAGAAGTATTACAAGAATTGATCTGAAGTTAATATGAGAGCCAGTATCACCTTCTTAGTAGAGTGTCCAGTGTCTGCATTGCTCTTAATAAAGGATGGCTATTCATTAGTGAGAGGCTGCAGACTGGTGCAGTCCATTTCTTCCTTCACTTTGTTCTCATTCATTTATTGTTTCTCCCTCCTCAAATTGTAGCAGAACTCCTTATCTTCTGGCCCCCATGGACCCACTTCCCTGCCCATCTCTTCCCACAGATGACTGATGCCCATATGACTCTTAAGATCAGTAATTCAGAGGCTAGGGAGGTAGCTTAGTGGGCAAAGTCTTTGCTGGTAAGCATGAGGACCTAAGTTTGGATCTCTAGAACCCAAGTAAAAGCTGCATATGGCAGCATGCACATGTAACACATGTGCTAAGGGGTCAGAGACACACAGATCCTAGGGGCTCACTGGGCAGCCAGTCTAGCTGAAATGGTAGGCTCCAGGTTTAGTGAGAGACCCTTCCTCAAAAACTAAAGTGGAGAGTGATAGAGGAAGGTACTCAGCATCTACCTCTGACTTCCACAAATGCACCCACTCCCACCCATGGAGACACACACACACACACACACACACATACACATACACCATGTATATTTGGTATTTGTTGTCCAGTTACTCAGTAATGTTTCATTCTTTTATTTAGAAATGATCAAGATAGTCAATGAATATCTATCATTGAACTTGATCTACATCAAGCAATGCATTTGTTTTTTGTTTTTTGTTTTTGTTTGCTTTTTTTTTTGTTTGTTTGAGAAAGTATCTCCTTGTTGCCACAGTTGGCCTGGAGCTCATTATGTTGACCACAATGGCCTCAGTCTCACACAGATCCACTTGCTACTGCCTCCTGAGTACTAGGATTAAAGGCCTACACCACCATGCCCAGCAAGCAATTCATTTTAAAATTATTTATTTATAGAAATAAAATTTTTAATAATTTTTCTGCCATTAGTCACAATAATACTCAAATGAAATCACTATAAAACTTGGTAAATCAAAACAATAAACACCTATTATTGACCATGAATTAGTGGGTAAACACATTGTTTCTTTTAGATGAAACATAGCAGGATTAATTTTGGCTTGGCTCATTAATTAGCATGAGGGTTGCTGGTGACTGGACGGTTTGGATGGTTCTTCCTAGCGCAGAAATAAGTATAAAAAAGTGTGAATGAAATTTTGCTTATAATTCCCTTCATTATTACATTTGACTTAAAAGACAGCTGCATAATACAATAATTATAAAATCTAAATTAATTGAAAAAATGCACAGAGATATACTTTAATGAAATTAAGAGCATATAGGGTTGAGGGAGCCAAGGTCCCTATGAACAAAGATTTTTAAATTAAATTTTTTTTGAGAATTTCATATATGAATACAGTATTTACATAATTTCCATTCCTCCCTCTATCCCTTTCAACTCTTCCCATGTCTTCCCACCTAATTCCTCTCAATTTAGTGACCTCTTCTTTAATTATTATGGTTGCGTGTGTGTGTGTGTGTGTGTGTGTGACACATGCAGAAAACTTACTGAGTCCATTTTGTGATGCTCACATGTACATGTGTTTATGGATGAACACTTGGGATTGACAACCTATCAGAAAATTCATCCCTGGATAAAACTGATTCTCTCCACCACCCACTGATTACCTGTGATTCTCCATCTGGAGGTGGAACCTTTTGAAACTCCCTCCATCCAGGTTGACATGCTAACTGATATCATTATGCAGATCTTGTTTGGCCACCATACTGGTGTAATTTCATGGAAGCAGCATCCCTGTCATGTCTAGAAGAAACTATCTAGAAGCACATGTCCTAGTCCTCTGGCTCTTACAGCCTTTCTACTCCCTCTGTAATGTTCCCTGAGCCCTAGTTCTAGGGGTTGCATTGCAGATCAACGAGGGCTGGACACCCCATGGTCACTTATTCTCTGCATTTTGACCAATTGTCAATCTCTGTAATAGTACTTTTATTGCAAAAAGGATATTCTTTGATGAGTGGTGAGTGCTACACTTATCTGTGCATATGAGGGTATTTAGACTATGGTTAGAAACTCATTGGTTTAGGAAAACAAGAATGGTTGGCTTTCCTCTAGGGTCTATGATACTGCTAGCCACTGGTAGTTGGTTAGGTTTACAGTACTAAGCATGGATTCCCTCCTACTGAGAGGGCCTTAAGCCCAATTAGACATTAGTACCACGAAGATCAAAGTGCCACTATTACCTTTTGCTGGGCTGGTCATTGTTATGATTTGTATTCTTTGCAGCTGGGTAGGACTGTTGATTTTTTTTTTTCTTCCTTGTCAGTTTCATGGAACTTTTCAATATTATGAAAGGTAGTCTTCAGGGAGAAGACTTCCAGGTAAAGTTCAGCTTTTTCCCTCCAAGTCCTATGTTTAAAGTATGTAGATGCTTCAGCAATAGGATCTTACCTTCAGGTTCTGGGGAGCAGCCAAGGGCAAAGGCAATAGCCTCTATTGTTTGGGCAGTCTCTTGGACTACCCTGGCCAACAACTTTAAAGGAGGTTTCCTAAACCTGGCAATGTGATTATTGTTTGATAGCCTATAGCTACACACACACACATTTTGTTGTTTTGATACAGGGTCTCCTTGTAACTCCAGTTGGCCTGGAACTAACTATGTAGACCAGGCTGGTCTCAATCTCACAGAGCTCTACCTGCCTCTGCCTCTGGAGTGCTGGGATTAAAGGCATGCACCACCCTGCTTAGCTATATTATACACACTTTTAAGTAAGTTTATAAAATATTTCCTGCAATGTTGGCAACTGATTGCTGCAAGATGAAAGAGCTGATCTACCTTAAACAAGGGACTCTAGATAGGCTGACTAGACTCAGTGGATGGATTAGCACTGAGGAATGTCTGGGGGCACTGACAACACAATAGACAGTAACAGGGATGACAGAGTATATGGGCTCTGGGTAGGGGAGCTATGGGAGGGTGCCATTTGGGATGCGGGTATAAAGATAAATAAGATTGTTTGGGATGTTCTGTATGAAATATACAAAAAAACAATAAATTATAAAATGAGTTATATTTGAGGAAGCATAAAAATTTGCTTCATGTTAATTAGTAGATATGGAAAACATTACCATTGAAATCTATCTGATGAATGTCTATCCATGTTCAGGTGCCAAGGATCCCTGAAAGTAACCAACTGTCACTAGTAATAATCAGATATACAGAGCTTAGAGGCATGTGCAAACATCTAAGTGTTATTTGCATTAAAAATGAGTTTTTCTGTATAAACAGTGTATTCTAAAATGAAAGGGAGATCTTTTTTAAAGGTTAAAACCTCATTCAATTTTATGTCTTATAGGGTTTATATGGGGTACAATAATATATAACTGTCCTAATTCAACACTGTGAACCTAAAAATTACAGCCAGTTTTGAAAGAGATGCATCTTTACTCTGGAAACTGTTAGTGACTATGTCAATTCTATTGTAATGAAATGCTTCTACTAATTATGTGGTTATTAAATAAATTCAAAAATATATTTTCTTATGGATTTTTCAGACATTTTTATTGTTATTAATCACTTCTCCCTCATTTATTGATATTAAATCATACACAAATGCAAAAAAAAATTTTCTTTGAGACAGGATTTTGCTTTGTAGCTTGGGATGGCCTAGAACTCACTATGTAGTTAGTGAATTCTCAAACTCATGGCATTTCCTGCCCTACCTCTTGATTACTGCGATTAGAGGAGTGTGCCACCATGCTTAGTCTAAGAAATTTATTTTAATATAATTCTCTGGAATATATAGAACAACCATTAAGATGAAAGCAAATTTGCATACAAACAAGATGGATGTGTTTCATAGTTTTAGATAGAATCAGATATTGACAGAATATTTGATACTGAAGGGTAGAGCGCTTCTTCAATGTTTTTCAGAATTTATGCATATTTTCACGCAATTATCAATGCTCAATGCACAGTATTCAGTACACAAATATATAGTATAAAATGGCAGTTTAGGACCATTTCAAAAATTGTTGGAAATTCTGTACTAATTTTAAGTCAAAACTCATTAATGTTTTATTGTTTATTTTTATTAAACTTATGTTAGCAACTCAACAGAAACTTTTGTTTTTACCTTTTTTTTTTTCAGTTTTTTGAGACAGGAGCTCACAGTGTAGTCCTGACTGGCCTAGAACTCACGGTATATAGGCCATGCTGGTCTTGAACTCACAGAGATCAGTCTGCCTCTGCCTTCTAAGAACTGGTATTAAAGGTGTGTGACATCATACCTGGCTTTCAAACAGCTATTTTAAAATTTTATTTATTTATTTTTAATTTTTTATGTGTATGACTGTTTTGCCTGCATATAAGTGTACTGTATGTGTTCAATGCCTGTGGAAACAAGAAGAGAGCATCAGATTCCCTGGAACTGGAATTATGGACAATTTTTAGCTACCATATGAGTGCTGGGAACCAAACCTTGGTCCTGTGGAAGAGAAGTCAGTGGTCTTAACCTCTGAGTCATCTCTATAGCCCCAAAAGGCAATTTTTAAAATCAAACATTCAAACACAATCCAATTCAAAGACCTACTAACTTGACATTTACATAGAAAAATATTAGACACCTTTGTTTTCACCATTATGTGTCTGTAAGAGTAGAAAGCTTGGTATGTGTCATAAAAACACTGAAATTTGTAATATTTAAGATTCTCAAATCTGAGCTGCGGTGTTTCAGGCAGCATTTGTTAATGCTGCATGGTGTGATGGCACACACAGTGCAAAGTGTGCACGTTTTGTGTTCAGAACCAGGGCCATAGTGAAGTCATGAGATGCAACACGGGAGAGAGCTACCATACACACCCCAGGTTCATTATGTTGATGCAAAAGCACAACTCTCACCTGAAAAAGGGTAAGAGGTAGTTTATTCTGGTAAATATGAGTGACCATCCAGGAACCCAGACTCAGGTTACCCAGATTCCATGTTCGAATATGGAACAGTTTCATGACATTTTTATAGTAACAGAACAAAAAGTCATAAATCAAACCTCCTTTCACATACATTGGTTGAAACATTAAGTAGGTGGATACAACAGAAGAGAAATCTCAGGTATAGGCCACAAACGCTTTCTGATGGCACTCAGCCTTTTGGTTGGTGGAAGCTGATGATCTGCTAAGTTACTACATTCTAAAAGTGTTTTATCTGTTAGTCACAGGATGTTAAGTCAGAAACAAAGGTGGGCAAGGAGTAGCTATTTTGGGGGGCTAAAGATGGCCCAAGACAAATGGTAATGAGGCTCTGGACCTCCAACATTTCAGACTCTTCACAATCACCAAGTTTTTAATCAGTTGATCCACTTTTGTAGAATGTTTAGTTTTTTTAATATGATTTTTT
>NW_008358866.1:11559204-11569604 GCF_000622305.1 Nannospalax galili
TATATATGCACTTGTATCATAGAATGCCTGTGGAGGCCAGAAGAGGGCATTAGATCGCTTGGAACTGGAGTTAGGGATGGTTGTTAGCTACCACGTGGGTGTTGAGAACTGAACCTGGGTCCTCTGCAAGAGCAGCCAATGTGCTCTTAACCACAGAATTGTCTCTCCAACTCCGAATGTTGAATGTTCAGTTTTAAGATGTAGTTTTTCTGGGAACTTTTGTTCACAATTATGTATTTAATTTTGAAAGAACTTTCGGTTGCTTCATGCTCTGAAATCTATTCCTGCCAGATTTTTAGTGACTCCCACATTTAGTTATACAACTCCTTAGGGGTTATGATCCACAGTAAAAGCTATGAGTTGGGGCTTGTGAGACATTTCAGTGGTTAAGAGTACCTGCTGCTCTTACAAAGGACACAGGTTTGGTTCCCAGTATCCACATGGCAGCTAACAACTATCACTAACTACAATTCTGCATGCACACAGTACACATACATGCAGGTAAACACTTGTACACATAAAATAAAGATAAACATACCTTTAGGGAAAAAGAGCTTGAATTAAGGTTACTTGCTGCCTTTCCTTAAGTGCAGGGCAGTCCTTTTTCTAATTTCCTGAACTTTGAAAGTCGCTGCAAGCATCTTGAGATGAACAGAGCAGGTGTTAGGACTGAGAAGAAAGATGGCTTGCCAACTGCTGAAGTTTCTTCCATGGCTTCATTTATTCTTTTGTAAAAACTCATTACTCAGGCAGGACTATTGTTTTTAATTCTTCAGCACTGAGTGGGAGCCTCAGCGAAAACATTAAGAGATTATCCTGTCATTCAACAACACTATTTTGGTTTGGAGGAGAATAATGCAAACTAAGGCAGAAATTAAACAACCTCTGTGCTTTGGCACAGGTAGATTTGATGTGGAATGCCTCTGGAATATTTTTTGAAAAGTGTTCCAAAGGTTTTAGGATGTTCACTTTCTTTTCCAAGTGAACAGTTTAGCAGACCAGTTCACTTTTGGAGATGAGATTCATAGTCACCTAAATTGAGTTTTGAGTATCAGTTTTGAAACATGCCACCTCTTGGGCACTCACAGGAGACCTAGGGAGGGCCTATACTTGCACAGTGAAGAGGGATTTTTCCTAGGAGTCTGCCTGATTTGTTAAATAACACAAGTAAACATGGGTGGAGAGAACCTATCTCCAGAAGTCCACTGAGGTCTCTATGAGTAAAGGTGTAGAAACCCTCTAATCTTACCATATTCCTTTATAAATTTGGCAAAATGCAGAATAAAAGAGCTTTGGAATTTAAAAATTCTCCTGCTTTCCAAGGGACAAGAATTCTTTGTGGTGGGTATCCAGGATATATTCACAGTGCACAACGAAGTAACTTTGGGAGTGGAGTTGAAGTATTTATCATTTTAAAAGCTTCTCAGAGGATTTCAAGGAAGCCATGTGTGAGAGTCAGTGTAGAAGAATCATGATTCTCAGCTGTAGTTCCATATTAGAATTATATAGAGAGAATTTACACAACTACCTAGAGATTTACTTCCAGAGATTTATATTTTATTGTCCTGGAGTAGGGAAGAAACTTTTTTAAAAAGTTACAGAGGTTGTACAATGTATAGCCAGGATTGAAAGTAAGCACATTAGAGTGCCACTTCAACATGAAAATGAAGACCAGTGGTTAGGGGAGACCTTGCTTTCAGATTTGAAACAGAAGGGGAAAGAAGGTCAAACCTAGAGTTTCAGATGGGAAAAGCCACTTGACATCAAATGCTGCTTAGACACTGTAATGCAGAAGATCTAATATTTCAAGCACTGAATCCTAAATCCACAGTCCAGGGGCAGGCCATTTCTTTTCTGAAAGGACCTAAATAAATCTAGGCTTTAGCGAAGCAGCTATTTGGACTACTATTATCACAGGGTGTGTTTTAAAGCATCATAAAAGATGTTAGAAAATTTTCATTGGTGTTTAAGATGTATGGTTGGCTGGGAAGAATGTGTAGGTTCTCCTGACCCTGAACAAATAGGATATAAGAATTTACCAAGACCAGAGGTTTGATACTCAAAGTATTGCCTAGCACAAGTTGAATTTGTTTATAAATACAAAAAAAAGTAGACCTCATTCCAGACCTGTGGAAACAGATTCACATTTAAGATGATTTCCATTTGAACAAGATTTCATTTTTTGCTTTAAACTCTGAAATACATTAAATGGTAGGTAAACTTCTTATTTGAATCTGCCCCATATTCACAAGGAAGCAAAAAAGGCCCTGCCTGCATGACTAAAGCACTCCGTAGTGGAAAGATCAATGTTGGCAGTATCACGGTATCTGATCTCAAATTATATTAGTCATAGTAACAAAAACAAGCTGGAACTGAAATAAAAACAGACATATAGACCAAGGGAATGTAATAAATTACCCGGAAATAAACACACAGAGTTATAGCTACCTTATTTTTGACAAAAGACCCAGAATCATACATTGAAGAACAAAACAGCTTCTTTAACAAATGGTTCTAGGAAAACTGTATTTCCTCATTATTCTATTAACCTTCTATAGTTGTGATAAAACATTGATCAAAAGAAAGCTGGGGAGGAAAGGGTTTATTTTATCTTAGAGCTTACAGTTCATCATAGAGGGGAGTGAACCAGTAGGCAGTGTTCTTCCATGGTCTGAGCTTCAGGCCTGCCTCCAGATTCCTGCTTGAGTCCCTACCGTGGCTTCTTTGGGTAAAGGACTATATTATAAACTAAAAGAAACTCTGAGTCATCTCTTCAATCCAATCATGTTTTAAAAAGAAGATAATGTAGATAAATTTTGGAATTTTTGTGGAATGTAGTGTGGAAACAAGGAAAAGTTCCCTGAAGAAAATCCCAAAGGCATAAAATGTAAGAGAAAACAAAGCAAAGTCAAACAACAAAAACAAACAAGGAATAGATATATAGTAGCTATAATCTCAATACTCAGGAGACAGGAGGATCTTGAATTCAAGGTCTGGGCTAAATAGCAAGAACGTGTCTAGAACTAAAACAAATAAAAATTAATATATCAAAATTAAAGGTTAAGATAACTAAAATTTGAGACATGACATACTGGTCCACTGGAATGGATAATTTTGGTTGTCAATGTCACCTGATTCTAAATCAACTGAAAGGCAAGTCCCTGAGCTTGCCTGTGAGGGACTTTCTTGATCAGATTCTTTGAAGCAGGAAGACCCACCCTAAATGTGGGTGGCAACTTCTTCTGACAGCCCAGATGAAGAAAGTTGGGAGAAATGTTGCTTTTTGCCTGATTGCTTTCACTCTTCTTGGCAAGTTTATCTATTCTGTTGTTGCCCTTGCTGCATTCCTTCCCTGATATTAGAAGCAGCTTCTTCAGGTTTCCAACATACACCGAAGACCAGCAGCTCTCCAGGAATCTTTCAGGACTTCGGGGCCAGGTTGGGACTGCTGAGACACTCAGCCTTATAAACTGAGCAACTACTGCGTTCTAGGCCTCTCAAGTGTGAGACCATTGTATTACCTGGACAATATCCTACAAACTAATCTAACAAATTCCCTTTTAATATATATTCATCTATCCATTCTGTTCCTCTAGAGAACCCTGAATAATGCATACATGATACTTGGATTGTCTCAAATCTAAAACTAATAAATAAGGAAAAAACATAACCCCTAATCTAATAACAGATTGATAAAGTTATCTAAGATTTTCTTTCATTGCAACATAACATATAAGCCAAAAGTCCAGTATCTTGTCTTTAATTGGTGAGGGTCATAGGCCACACACACACACACACACACACACACACACACACACACACACACACACACACATTTGTATACATATATATTTTAATCCAAAAATTATTGAACAACTTTAAGTTTCCAATAGTAGTCAAGAAGTTTCTGTGATTCTGTGATTGATACACTGTTTTGGAAAGAATTTTGTTGCTGTTGTTGCTGCTGCTGTTGGTGTTTAATTTTTGAGTCAGGGACACGTGTAACCCAAGCTGACCTTGAATTTGCTATGTAGTGGAGAATGACCATGAACTTCTCATCTTCTAGAGTGCTGGAATTACAGCCATACACCATGTGTGGTCTACATTGGTAAATTTTGGAACATGAGGATCTGTACTGGTAGATTCTGCTAGACTTCCTGTGGAAGGAGAAAACAAGGCCTCTAACATCTTGGGGGTTGAGGGCACTGAAGGAGCTAGTTGGACAACTGTGCAAACAAATAGATATAGTTTGCCATTTTCTTGTCTTTTATTGTTCATTTCCCATTCTTCTAATCCACAACTTTGAATTAAACTGTTCTAAAATTATGTGTATGCACATGTTGCTTATATTTACATATTTACTTACTAGTTTAGGTATAGTATAACCACTCACATACCATATACCTTGCTTTGTATAATAAACACAGTCTCCAGAAGAACAGTGAAATGAATATCACAATGAACTAGATAACATCTCAACAAACCTTGATCTAATTGTTCCTAGAATCAATGGCTTAAGAGCAGCCATTATAAGATGTAAGCTACCATTTAGAACACATATTGACTTGCATTTACACACCTAGTATCTAAATAAGCAATCAGGTCAACACACTTAAGAAGATATTTTAGTTCATCCTGAGGGTTCACTAGAATATTTTATTTTTTAAGTCGTATGGTTTATGGAGTTTTATTTGGTTTATGTATATTCCCTAGACAAAAATAAGTATGACAAAAGCCTGTTGTTCTCTGGTGTAGACCATTGATGCTCCCTCTCCGATGCATACATTCTGAGAATTAAGTCAATCCACAGTTCCTTTTAGAAGAAAATCTTGGCTTTGCCCACAAATAGTCCCTTAGTCTATCTCATTTGGAAGTGACTTGACCTACTCTCCAACCATGAACCTCCTTGGAGGCCCAAGTTTATACAAGAAAGACTCTATCTTACTACTTTGACAATTACTTATTTTCAGAGCACATCAGTTTGGCTTTTCTGGCAAAACAGAATATATTCATTCTAGATTTCTGGCCATGTGGTTCATTTGCCTAGTGTTCTCCCCCCCACCCCCCGCAGCTCCCGGCCTACCTCTCTCCATGCTAAACTCTCCAGAGTTCATTCTGACAGAACTACCACAGAATTGAATATATTCACTTCACCAGAGGTCAGATGAGTCTGAGTTATGCAGAGCCAGTTAAAATCATATTCTCAAGTAGAGTCAGATCAAATGTCACCTGGATTCATGAGGAGATAATTGCATGACTTTTTGCTATGCATTAGTAAAGTAGAAAGTCAGACTTGCAATTACAAACACAAAGGTCAAGGTTAAAAGAGCTTAAGCATTTATATTCTTTCAAAGTACATAACACTTGTATTTTATAGCACAGCTAAGCAATGAAGTGCTGAAAATGAGGAAGCAATTTCCATACCTTCTGGAGCATTTATAAAACCAGAAGTGGCAAACCCAGCAAAGCACACTTTCTCACAAGCTGCTTTCTCCTACCAGTCAATCTGGATTTTGATGACTCTCCAGAGACTCTCAAACACATAAAGTTGATTTTCTCTGGGCCAGGGATGTAGCTCAGTTAGTACTTTGAACATGCATGAAGCCCAGGGTTCTAGCCCCAGAACTTTTCATTCCCAGCACCCCATAAACTGAGTTTATGGCACCCACCTATAATCCTAGCACCGGGGAATGGGAACAGGAGGCCACCCTCAGTCCTATAGCTAGTTTGAGGTTAGCCTGGGATACCTGAGACCCTGTCTCAAATGAAAGAAAAAGAAAGAAAGGAAGGAAGGAAAAATATACAACATTTACCAGCTTAACATTTTTAGGTGTAAATTGCAGTGATGTTAACTATACTTATACATTATGTACCAGAGCTTTTAAACTGAAACTTTATAACCGGTAAACAATTCCCCTGACTTCTGCCTTCCACACTCCCAGCCAGTGGTAACCACCATTCTACTTCCTGTTCTGAGTTCTACTGTTTTAGGTATTTCATATAAGGGAGCTAATTTAATGGGTACGTGCTGCATACTTGCAATCACAGCCCTTGGTCCCTGAAAGCAGGCAGATTGGGGATTTCTGAGGGAGGGAGGGAGGGACGGAGGGAGGGAGGAAGTGGAATGTTTTAGTATCCACCTTTTTACTTCTCTTTTATTCACTTGGCATAATACCCTTGAGGGTCCTTCATCCTGCAGCATATGACAGACAGAATTTCCTTCTTTTTTTGTCTTTAAGGTTGAATAATACTTAACATATATGTCTATATTACATTAATTTTTATCAATGGGCATTTAGATTGTGTATATCTTTTTGGCTATTGTGAATAATGCTTCTTCAGACATGAATATACAAAATACATTCAGTTTTTGGATTGTAGCTAGAAGTGTGGCTGATGGATCATATAATTCCATATTTAATTTTTTGAGGAATAATCATACTGGTATCCATAGCAACTACACTATTTTATATTCACATCAGCAATGCACAGAGATTCATTTCTGCATACCCATATCGACACTTGTGATTTTCTGGTTTTATTTTGTTTTTATAATGGTTATCCTGACAGGTATGAGGTGATAGCTTTGTGCTTTGGTTTATATTTTCTCTAATGATGAATAATGTTTCAACATTTTTCATAAGCTTATTAGTGACTTATATGTCTTCTTTGAAGACATGTGTATTCAAGTCTTTTGTTGTTTTTAAAATGAGTAGAGTTTTTCTTGTTGGATTTTAGTTCTTTATGTATTTTGGATATTAACCTCTTATCAAATATATGGTTTCAAATATTTTCTCTTTTACAGTTTCTTTTCATTCTTTTTTATTGTTTCCTTTTCTGTCATAAATTTTAAACTTTGATATAGTCTTAGTTGCCTTTTTTCTCCCATACCTTTGGTGTCATGTTCAGGAGATAATTGCCAAGTTCAGTGTCATGAATTCTGCCCCCCCCCTCATTTTCTTCTAGGAGTTTTTATAGTCTAATGTCATGTGTATGTCTTTAATGTATTTTGAGTCAATTTTTGGAGATCGTAGAAGGTAGGAGTCTAGCTTCATTTTTTTGTAGGTGGATATCCAGCTTCTCTGACATCATTTGGTAAGGAGACTGTTCTTTTCCCACTGCATAGCCTGGGTACATTTGTAATAATAAGTTGAACATATGCAGAAAGGTTTACAGCTTTCTGTTCTGCTCTATGGTTCTATTTGTCTTTGGCAAGTCCTGTATCATTTGATTATTGCAGCTTTATAATAAGCTTTGAATAAGCTGTGACTTCCAGCTCTAGTTTTCTTTGCAAGATGAAGTCACACTTTTATAAACGAAACAATGAAAACTAGCTAAAAGACAACACTCTGCATTAACTCCTCATGCAGTGTCCAGCACGAGAAGTCCTCTCCACCATACTATTGGGCTGGGCAGTATCAACTACCATGTCACAAACTGTGAGCTTTACTTAAAAAATACTTTATGTAATAAATACTAAGCATTGTTAACCTGTAGCTGTGACAAGAATGAAATATAAGTAAAATGCAATAAAACAAACACATAACACAAATAATTTATGCACCAAAGTGAGCTTTGTCCCTTCTAAAAATATGCTTTCTTAAAGAGTGCTAACAGCTACCAACTGAAGTTCCTCTTTTGTTATGAATCAGCTTCCGATGCAGTCTCAGAGCTACTAATAAACTCTGGCTCACCATTTTCATTTCTTATGTCACGTTTGGCTACAAATTATATTAAGTTGTTTCTAAATATCAAATTTTATTCTCCAAATATGAAAATGGTCTTTATTGAGGATATATAGGATATATAGGAAATTACTTTGAGGTAAGACTCATTTGGCTATAAATTAGGGACATACTTGTTTAATATTTAGACTATCCGAGACATACATATTTATTTATGTATAGAAAAAAATTGGCTATTAGGCATCTGAAGGAATCAATATAACAATAACAAAACCAATTTATTTAGACATTATTTTCTAAAATTTAATATGTCAAACCAGACAAAGAATTAGTTCTTTGTAGATGAACTTATATCTATTACATTCCAAGAAAAAATTTTAAGTAAGGCACAAATAACTTCAAGTCCTAAAGATTCTGTAAACCCCAATAGAGAGCGAAATTGCTGATCTAATATTTTGATACATACATGCAAACACACGTTTCAGTTATCATTTTTGTTTCTTTATGTGGACTCTCACAGAATTGTAAGAATATGGATTATTTCATTTAGTTTTAGCTTAGCAATTCTTGTTTTGTTTTGTTTTTCTGTTTTTTTTAGCTTATCAATTTTTATACTGTAATATGAATTGGCCCTGACTCATGTATCTAATACCTTAAAAGAACCATTCAGTGATAAACAATTGTGATAGACAGAAAAAAAAAAAAGATCCCAAACATAGTAATTGAATTAGATCTAGATTGGCTAGATTTGGTTACAGGGCTTTGGCTTTCATTGTAGATTGATCCCTGAATTGGGCAGGGGGAGGTAAATCTATGCAGTTGCTGATCCTTCTTGATGTTCAGAGAAAAGATAGACTGGATATTGCATCTTAGTTACACAGAATAGCACTAGTTACAATGGGTAGACACCTCATCTGACTCTTTAAAATTGGAGTTCAGTTCATTTGCTTGATGGGGCCCCTAAGGTGTGTACTCCTGTTCTGTGGTATAGTCTTCCTGACAATCATAATGGAAGTCTGCTTTGTGAATGTATATAGACAAAACATGTGTCTGAGTGTTGAGTATCAGTTTCTATTTGACCCAAAGGATGAAAATTCACAGAAATGTATGTGATCCCAAGGATTTTATTTTAAATTTTTTATTACTTTTATTACTTTTATTGAGTGTGTGTGTGTGTGTGTGTGTGTGTGTGTGTATGTGTGTGTGACATTTCATGGTATGCATGTGGAGGTCAGAGGACAACTTGAGGGAACTATTTCTTTCCTTCCACCATATGAGACCCAGGGATGAATCTCAGGTCATCAGACTTGGCGGGAAGCCATCTCCGCAGTCCTATCATATGGATCCTATGATCAATGTGTTGAAACTAGAAGCCATAAGTGATGATTAATTAAAGAGGCACCCTACATTTCAGAGAAACTATTAAAAAAATTGTTGCTTTAGTCTGGGTCCTGCATTGGCTCCAGACTAGGCTAAAAAAAATGGAGTCATTCATGATAAATTCCCATGTCCCAAACTAAAACTACATAAGATGATCTGAATTTCTGAGAAGTCAGAATTAGAAAGAGCAGTTAAATTTTCTGCCCGTGTAGATGTGTAGATTTTGGACAGTTGGTATAAATGGGATTGTTTGGTGCAGGGCTATTTCTGAGGTCTTCTTCCACTCAGTAGAATGTCTTCAAGCTTCACTCATGTTGTGCTATGTAGCCGAACTTCACTTCCCCTTATGCTCAAACAACTTGCTGTGCAGTGTGGCCGCATTTTATTCAATCATCATTCGATGCACATTTGCATTGATCTTTTATTTTTTCATTGTTATGAATGGTGTTAGGAGCATCCCTGTTTGTATCCCAGAGATCGTGGATGTGTTCAGAAATAAAGAAGAATTTCTTTTTTTCTGGTCTTTTTGAGACTGGGTCTCCCTGTAGCCCACATTGGCCTAGAACTCACAATGTAAACTACTCTGTCCTGGATCTCACAGAGATTTCCTTGCCTCTGCCTCCAGAGTGCAGAGATACTTCCAGCTTGGGAAGCCCCGCTACCTGACATTGTGAAGATAACATTAGACTTAAGGAGAAAACTACACAAGGTTTAAATTACTCCATTCGAGATAACTGACTCCGGCACTGTCTTTGTACTAGTGTCTTTTGATTTTTTTCTTTTTAAAACAAGATCTCATGTATTCCAGCCTGGCCTTGATCTCACCATGTAGCAGCAGATGACTTTGAATTTTATCTCCTCAGTTCTGGGATTATAGGTGTGACCTGCCTTTACCTCCCCAATGATGAGATTCAGGTCTCTGCCACTGCAGTTCATTAGTGGGGCAATGGGAGTGGAATCTTGGGCTTTGTGCACACTAGGAAGCACTCTACCAGTTGAGCTACTACTTACTAAGATTATGTACTATTGTCTTTTAAACTTTAAAAATTATAGATATTGGATTGATATAAAATAGTTGTTTTTTAGATTGATGGTTCTATATAGAGGAGGTTTGTTAGCTTTCCATTGCTACTGGGGGAAAGACCATTTTCTGTTGGAATTAGTTAGTTCCTGGCTCTGAGAAGTATCCATCAATTGCTATGGAATTTTCTGAAACTTCAGTGGAAGGTAGTACACATATTATTATATTCTCTAATTTAAATAAATTCTGAGAGACTAAAATATTTTTCATAGTCTTGAAGTTAAAGGAAAATATGAACTTCAGAAACTTAAGAG
>NW_008358866.1:11569667-11584005 GCF_000622305.1 Nannospalax galili
AAGGTAGAGAGCTTATCAGGAGAGTAATTACAAAACAGTGGCTGTCAGCATTAACTGGACCAAAAACCAGGGTTAGTCTTCCCTTTAAATTCATATATATACAAATATATTTTTTAATTTTATTTTATGTATATGAGTGTATTGCTGCACGTATGTGAGTGCACCTGTGTTGTGCCATGCTGCAGAGGTCAGATTCCCCTGGAACTAGAGTTGAGGAGGGTTCGTAGCAGCCATGTGGATGCTGGGGATCAAACCTGGGTCCTCTGCAAGAACAGTCAGTGCTCCCAACTGCTGAGCCGTCTCTGCAGCCCCTAAATTTTTTTTTTAGAACAGTGTCTCAGGATCTGGCTCTGGCTTGTCTGGAACTTGCTTTGTCAAGCAAGCTGACCTCAAACTCACAGATTCCCCCTGCCTCAGTCTCCTCAGTGCCTGAATTAAAGCTGTGCATTACCATGCCCTATGGGTTAATCCTCTCTAACAAGAAGCATAACAAGGAAGAAGGAGTCTGCTTTGTTTCGCCTCCCTCCTTCCCAGAGTCCCACAATGTACCTTTATTTATAATCTATGAGAGCCTACTATACAGGGCCCACCAAACAGTATCAGCTTAATAGAGTCAAATATCAGTTTCATTGCCTAGTTAGTGTTTCACAAACATCTGTCTCCAGTTCTACTGCACTGAAGAATTGAACCTTCCAGAGTTAACTAGAGCTTATTGCAAAGGTTCTTAATCAGAGGGGCTGGCCTAGACTCAGGAATCTGAACCTGATTAATCTCTCTAGAGAATCTGATTTTCACACACAGTTTGGAGCCAATGAATATGATACTTTTACCAAATGAGATATTTTCTGAATTTTGTAATGTAATTTGTTCTTTTCAAATTAGATTGATTGATTCATCTATTTATTGGTCTTTTTTGAGACAGGGTCTCCTGTAGTCCCACCTAGCCTGAAACTTGCTATGTAGATCAGGCTGACCTTGATCTCACAGAGATCTGCCTACCTCTACCTCCCAAGTGCTGGGATTAAAGGGATGTGCCAATTGTGCCCAGTATAATTTTTTTTTAAAGTATTCCAGGCTAGCTTCAAACTAGCTATGTAGCTCAAGTTTGCATTGAACTCCTGCTCTTCCTACCTCTACTTCCCAAATATTAAGGTTATAAATGTGCAGCACCATACCTTGCTTATGTTTTTTAAAAAGCCTTGGTTTTATTAATATTTATGTGTATATTAGTGAGTATTTCATGTGTGTTCGGGTACAGAGGTGAGAAGGCTTAGTAACTCCAAGACCAGGAGTGACAGGCAGGTGTGAGCCACCAGACATAGGTGCTGGGAACCAAACTTGGGTCCTCTAGAAGAGCAGTACTCTTTAGAGTATTCTTTAAAAGAGAGAGAGTTTTTTTTTTTAAAGTTTAAAATTATGCGTATGAGTGTGTGTGTTGGGGGGTGGTATGTGCACATGAGTGAAGGTGCCCACAGAAGACAGAAGAGAGTGTGGGATCCCCTAGAGCTGGAGTTACAGGGAGTATGAGCCACCTGACGTGGGGGCTGGGAACTGAATTTGGTGAAAGCTAGGTGCTCTTAACTGCTGAGCCATCTTTCCAGCCTCGCTGTATGTGTGTGTGTGTGTGTGTGTGTGTGTGTGTAAGTGTGTATATTTTAAATACTGCTTTCCAATTATCCTTCACAAAGATGAAAAAAGTTAATATTCACCATTAAGTTTTTAAAGCTAAAATGTGCTAGGGAATTAGATGCTAAGCTTTCTATGTCAGGAACTTAAACACACATAAGCTTCTTATGAACAAGGAACATAGAGAGGCATTATTAACTTATTGAATAAAGTATCTACAGGCCATATAATTAGTTTACTTTACCCTACTAATATAAGGCAGTTCACTTTTTCTACATTTCCAAATCCCACCATTACTGAAAATCAATTCTGTGTTTGATTTCCATATGGCAAATTTACAAGTTAAAGTTCTATTGTAAACATCACATGTTGTTTTTATTGGTCTCTTGGTGAGTTCTGAATTATTTGGTCTTTATGTTTCTTTTTTAAAATTGTGTTTATTATTTAAAATTTTTAATTCCATTTTTTTCACAGTCCCTCCTTTATTTTCATTTGGCCATACACACTCGGAAAAAGCCATGCATACACTCACAAAATAACCAAACATTAGGAATTACAAGGGCACAAAACAGGATTTTAAGCTGAAAAAAATATACCAGGTATCAGAACAACACAATTCCAATCAGCTACTGAAAAGGCCTTTGCTCAAAATACAAACATTTGGTTTTTAATGAGTTTTTAAGTTTGAAAAAAAAGGGAAACACTTAGAAATACGGGATAACTTTCTTACACTGCCTAAGGTAGGCCTTGGCTTCTCTTCCTTGAGGTCTTTTGCTAATCAAAGGTGCTCTGGAGGAAGCTACAGAGCATCCAGAATGTGATTGATCTTGGTTACCAGCTCCTGGCACTTCCCTGAGATGACCTTTTCGGTCTCGATGTATGTATCCTTCTTGAGCTTGCCAGCCACCAGCCTAGCCTCCACTGCCGACTTAAGTGCCAACCAACTCCTTGACCTGGGAGTCCAGCTTCTGCATTTCGCTGACTGTCACACAGGTCAGAGCCCTCCATCTTCAGTTTAGACAGCAGAACTGCAATCTCACTGGTCACAGCCTTGTACTCTGTCTCCAGGCTCTTCTTGCCACTGTTGAGGGTGGAGACATCCCGGGACTGCTTGTACCTATTGATGGTCTCATCAAAGTGAAGGCAGAGGCCTAATCTCTTGTTAGCCAGGCTTAAGACCTGTTCTGTGACGCAGGCCAACTTCATCCTGGCTTCTGCAGCTGGATTCTTGGTGATGGAGAAGTCCAGACGGACATAGATGATGGGGGTAATAAACAGGGTATAGAAGGCAGCCACCACCAGCAGAGGCTCCTGCAGCATGAGAACCTTGTTGAAAGTATAGTGCACCATGATGTCCTGAATGTGCTGCTCAACTAGATTTTTCTTATAGGCAACAATTACAGGGCAGCCAAATGTGTCCAGGCAAGTGTAGTGCAGCTCATTTGGAGCACAACTGATATAAGGACTGTCCACCTGGATGTTCTTGGCCCCCTCCAGCAATATGATCTTCCCTGTCAGAGAATCTATCACTTGCTCATCAAACACATGGTCCACAAACCTCATCTTCAGTGCATACTGGTCACCCAAATTATAGAGGTATTCATAGTTTGGGAGGTTGTAGCCAATGATGTAGTGTGGCTTCCACCTGCCAAAGAGAGGAAACTGAGGCCGGATTTTCATTTCCTCAGAGTCATCCAAAATAAAGAGGTGGCTGGTGGAAACATTGCCAATTTCATCCCAGTAGTACACATCCTGGGCAGCAGCAGGCAGGATGGTCTTAAAAGAGTGGAAGGAAGAGATTCCACTGTCTGGCTGTCTCTGTAATCATAGCGGGAGAAAGGTCCCTTCGGCACAGAGCCTGTGCACTTCAAATCCACATTCTCTTCCACAGCAATATTACCCCAGTGAGAAATCTCAGTGACCCGGGTCATACTGGTAATGGTTAGGAAAGGGCTGTTGTTCTCCTAGTGTACTTTAAAACTATCCTGACTATAGGCAGTTACATCTTTGAAAGGCCCATAATCCAGGACATCCTCAGAGTGCGTGGGGTTCTCTAGCTTGATGTGGCTCTCCACGTTTCAGGAGGCAAGTTTTACCTGCATGGTCTGGCTCTTTGTTGGATAGGGAGAGTAGAAATAATGGTTTCCCTCAAACACCACAAACTGTTTCTCTGACTGCGTTATCTGGGTTGGATACGGCTGAAGCACATGGGTGTAGACGGTTTCTAGATTTATTTTAGGAGGGGTATGTTTTATCTATGTGCCATGGGGTATGCGTGCATGTGTGTGTATGTGTGTGTGTGTGTGTGTTTGTTTGTACAGGTTAGATGACAATCTGCAGGAGTTGTTCTTTCTTCCTGACATGTGGGTCCTGGAGATTGAACTCAGGTCAAGCTTGGAGGCAAGTACCTTTACTCCTTGAGCCACCTCACCAGTCCTTCTTTCTTGTTTATTAAATTGCTTTTTAAGTTAGAGTACAAAATAATGAGCTTAACCATGACATTTTCTAATGTACGTGCCATTGTATTTACAGAGTGCCACCTCCTGTCCTCTTCTTGCTGATTCCTTTCTTCCTCTCAAAGTCTACCCCCTCCCACTTTTGTCACAGGTATTCGAGAGTCCTCGTATTAATTGGCTTTATATACCAAACATTATAGAGAAGTCATATCCTCTGTAACTAGAGACAGTTTCATTTAAAACAAAATAAAGCAGTAATAACCTTGTGATTTGAAACTCCCAAAGAAGAGATGAAGACGGTTTTAAAAGGTGGCGATGACACACAAGTATTCTGAAAACTAAACTTACGGTAAATATGCAAGTTTCTGGGTCAGCATTCATCCTACAGCATATCAGTGTCAAATTTAAGTTTTGTGTTAAATTTTCCCTGGAGCATTTGCTTTTCATAGACTCCTCTACAATATATAATAAATGACTTTATGCATCTAAATAGCTCATTTGGTCTTGATCCAACTGTCCTTTGGGAGAGCATGTGATAGCCTATCATTTGGTATGTTGCTAGCCTTGCTTAATTTTTGAGGCTCTTGAGATGAGGCTCGTGAATTAGGAAGACATGAATACTTTGTACAAGTTAAGTTATAGCACACAAAGGCACAGATATGTGATCTATTATAAGCAAATTATTCAGGTGCCACAAAATAGTTTCCGATTACATTAAGTTCTAGAACAAAGCAATTTTTAAAAAAATATTTTTTAAATTATGTATACATGGATGTGTCCATGTATGGGTTTGAGCACATGAGTCCAGTGCTGGAGTTACAGACTGCTGTGAGTCAACCTCCTGATGTGGGTGCTGGGGTCCTCTGGAAAAGCAGCATGTGCTCTTACCCACTGAGCCATCTCCTCAGCCCACAAAGCAAAATTTTTAACAATCCACAAAATTTACCTTCCTTCCCTTTAAAGCTACATCAGGTCAAATTTACATTCTTGGAAAGGATAATAACTTTTCAAAAAAATTTTTACCATAGAATTTAATCATTGAATATAAGCTTAATTCGTATCAACTGAATTTTACCTTGCATAATGTGTTTTAGTCTCAGGATCATAAAGTACAATTCATTTCCTTTGAGGATGCAGCTGAATGTTGTTTTCAGTGGTTCACCATGCTGCTTTGTATTAACAAAATTGATAAGATATTGTTTGCTTTGTTAAAATTTGATATGAGACTGGGTGTGGTGGCACAGTCCCCTAATCTCAGCCCTAGGAAGCTTGAGGTAGGAGGATCTTGAGTTCAAGGCCAACTTGGACTACCCACTGAGACTTTGTCTCAAAAAAAGTTAATATGGTAAAACCCAGCATCTTGTCTTTTTGGTGTAGACATGTACCACCTTGGTTGGTGCAGAGTGTTCCTTTAAAAGTAAATTGGTATAAGGAACAGACATTTGACTTGAAGTGCAGAAAGTTACCAGAAACAAAGTCTGAAGTCTCCAAAGTTGGATTCCATTTATCCCAGAGAATGTGGATCTTATTGATAGGTCTGGAGCTATCTGTGAACTACCCATATTCACCAAATAATTCTTAACCCATCCATTTTGTTTGGTATTGCTGTGCTTAGAAAATTCTCTTCAGAAAAATTCAAACACAGAATTTAAAAGTTTTGTTAAATTAGACCATGGCAGACACAAAATTACCTAATTACTTTACCTTTCTATATGCATATACTTTTAGAAATCTAAAATCTTACAATTTCTGTTTGAAAATTGCTTCCTTCCAACAATACAAAACAAGCCTGGAAAGCATATGATCCTTCCAGGGATTCAGACTCTCATCATGTATACCAGCTGAATGGTGAATAACCATAGCAGCTTACTCAAGAAGACTCCAATTCTCTAAGACCAGTACTATTTGCAGATCTGATAACTGAGTGCTATCCCAGGACAAGAAGGAGTGAGCCGGCAGCTCAAGATCTGCCACTGAATAAGGATAATGGTTTGTTATTCATACAATTTGGAAATTTGATATATACAATTTCGTATGGTATTACGACATTTTTGACCTTTATCTGAAACAATGTCTTAAATAATGGTAACTGAAGACTGGGCAACTTAGAGAGACCCTGTCTCAAAATAAATAAGAAAAGGGACTGTATCTCAGGGTAGAGCACTTGCCTTGTATGTGTAAGGCCCTGGCTTCAGGACCCAGTGTTGATAAATTTTTAAAAAGTAAGTGATAAAAGTCTTTGCTAGCTATAGGATTGTGGCTGTTTAAGGACCTATGGACCCAGACATAGTCACATGTGGAAGCAAGAGGATTACTATGAGTTCTAGGCCAGCCTGGACTACATAGTATCAGACCAGCTGGGTTACACAGCAAAACCCTGTCTCAAGCAAGACAAAACAAAAAAGCCTGGTGTGGTAGATGCACACAATGGTATTTGAACATTTAGGAGGCTGAGGCAGGAAGATGGAGAATTTGAGGCCAGTCTGGGATCTACAGAGAGACCTATTCTCAGCAAAACATAACAAACCCAACAAAGGAAACAGCAAACAACAACCACCGCTACAAGAAAACTATGGAAAATATACTAACAACTTCAGAACAAATTAATATTGAATTATTTCTAAAGCCTGATAAGTACATATACAAATTTTACACTACAGTTCACTTAAAATGCAGTCTGTTAAAATGTGAATTATGTGTAAAGTGGGACTATCACAGACCTCCTCAAGGAAGTTTCATTATTTGAACTAGACTGGAAGTGGAATAAAGTCACAGAAAGTTCTTGCTTATTTGCAGGCAATCACAAGTGTTCCTCTATTTTAATAGTTAACTCACCAAGACTAGAATACAGAGTAGAAACTACTGAAATCCTGCTTCTTGTAGATTCCTTTCCTCTAATGCGCACAGTTGAGTGTCTTGCCTAGTGTCTTCCCTTGTCAGTTGTGTGTAGAGAGTGATGCTTTCGCATAGCCCAACAAGTAGGCTTAGCATCTCTAGGGTAAAGGACGACTTCATATGAGTTGCAGTAAAATGTCTTCAATTTGAATCTCAATTTTGACACATCGCTAACTATTCTCTCAAGAAAGGATCACCGTGTCTCTTCCATTTGTTTCAGTCTTAAAATAACAAATTATTCTAAAGTCAGATCAACAACATGCCAATCTTAAGGAAGGCAGAGTTCAGATACAACTTGTAGGCAGAGGATTAGCAGGTAGAAGACTTCCCTTGGAATCCTCTCACTGGAGGGCTACTCTACTGGAAGTAAAATGGGCTTCTGCACACTGGTCCTTAAACACACAACTTAACACCCCTACAAAACTGAAAGCCAGGAGCCTGGAGAGACCAGATGTGGTGGTGCACACCCATAATCCCAGTACTTGGGAGGCTGAGACTCGAGAATTAGAAGTTCATGGTCATCCTCAGCTACATACAGAGTTGGAGCCCAATTTGTGCTACAGAGGACCCCATCTCAGAAAAACCCCAAAGCAATGATAAAGAACCCACAGAAAACTAAAACTAATGGCTGTAGCAGCTGCTGTCTCAACCATAGAAGCAGTGATAGTAATGGGAATACCATGTCAGTCTAGTTCACTAAAACTCCTGTTTGTCCGCGTTTTGTCGGGGCAACCAAACAAAATGATCATAGGAGAGAAGAAAAGGCTGCATCACTTAGCTTAAACACTACATGAATCCACTACAGTTTATTTGTAGAGCTAAGATATAATAATAGCTCTAAAATGACCCTAAGGGATCCCAAGAAGTTCTACAGTTTAGTTCTTACAGCAAATAAAAAAGCGAATAGACAAAGTTTTCATGATCCTATGTTAGGCTGAAAAGTCAAGATACTTGTTAAGTCCTAGAGTTGGAAATGGATGGGATAGTGGAAGGAATTAAAGCCACATGAACCACTCTCAATATATTTGGGCAGAAGTGATAGCTTTAATCTTAATTTTATAGCTAATCATTGCAAACAACAAGAACACAGTATCGTGGCAAATGTGTAGAGAATGCATAATGAAACCCATCATTTTGTATAGCACTAAAAATTATTTTTTAAATATCTGTCTGCTCTAACACTGTACTCAGAATGCAAGTCTGAGGATTCTACCATGTAATTTTATTTATTTAGTTTTGACACAGGGTATTGTTAAGCAGCCCAGATTGGTTTCAAACTTGTGATCTTCCAGCCTTAGCCTTCTCTGCACTGGGAATATCACTATTTTCACTTAAGTGGAGTTTTTTTTTTTTTTTTTAAAGGTGGCGCTTTAATAAAGGCACAATGATATTTATCAATGGGAATGAAGGTATTATAACTATAACTTTGATAAGTAAACTTAATAAAATTATGTGTAAAATTACCTGTGGGGATTGATCTTTCATTAGTTTTCCTTCTCTATAAAGATGTTAGTGTATAGATCTTTAAATTTGTTCTATAATTTTTCTCCATGAACTTCTGTTTGCACCACCCAGGTACCCTCCTGTGTGTATACACACGCACACATGCACGCATGCATGCACACTCACTCACACACACGATTTATATATATTTTTGTTGTTGTTGTTTTTAAGGTAAGATCTTAAGCTCTAGCCTAGGCTGGACTTGAATTCACTATGTACCCCAAGCTAGCCCTCTAACTTGTGCCAATCCTCCTGTCTCAGCCTTCTAAGTACTATGATTACAAAGGGTAAGCCACTGCACCTGGTCCTATTATAAATGATAATATGATGGGTGGTCTTCAGTAGCAATACAGTTACTCCACAGCCCAGCCTGGCCTGGAATTCACTTGAAGCCCAGACTGCCTTGAACGCATGGGGATCCTCCTGTCTCAGCATCCTGGGTGTTGGAACTGTGTGAGCCAATATGCCCAATTATCTTTCTCTAGTCATGATCCAGGCTTCCTCTCACTCTAATTTGATAACTGAATTCAATGTTTCACTTACATACCTGAAAATTTCTGTGACTACTCAATATATCCATTAACAATACTTAAAAATTACGTTGAAGCCGGGTGTGGTGGCACACACTTGTAGTCCCAGCACTTGGGAGGCAGAGGCAGGCAGATCTCTGTGAGTTTGAGGCCAGCCTGGTCTACATAGTGAGTTCCAGGCCAGCTGGGGCTACAGGGAGACCCAGTCTCAAAAAGACCAAAAAAAAAAAAAAAAAAAAATTTACATTGAGAAAATCTCTTAGTAAAGTAGAATACTGCATTAGTTACTTTTCTCATTAATGTAACAAAATACCTGGCAATAGAAACTGGAGGAAGAGATTTGCTTTGGCTTACAGTTTGATCATGGTGGGAAAGGCATGGTATCAAGGGCATGAGGCATCTGGTCATCACCCTGCACACACAGCTAGGAAGTAGAGTTAAATGAAAATGGAGGCTCAGCTGATTTTCTCCCTTTTGCCCAGTCTGGGAACCCATGCCATTGATGGTGTTGCCTACGTTCAGGGTGGGCCTTCCCTCTTCAGTTAAATCTTTCTGGAAATATCCTTATAGACACACCCAGAGGTGTATATCCATAGTGATTCCCAATCTAATCAATGAAGTTTAACTATCACAGTTATATTTTGCATTTTTTAAAATCAACTAATCTTGTGATCTATTTTTCCTAGTCTGTGTATTATTTGTCGCAAAAGGAAAGTAGCCTACAATAGTCTATGTGGTTGTTTTTGTTTTTCTTTTACTCCAAGGTCTTGCTATGTAGCTCAAGCTGGCTTTGAACACCATCCTTCCTCAGTCTCCCCAGTGCTGGGATTAAAGGCATATGCCACCACACCTGGTTTATGCAACTTTAAAAAATGTTGACAAATCATATATGAAAACTGCAAACCTGACGTGGTGGCACATGCCTTTAATCCCAGTACTAGGATGGCAGAGGCAGGTGGATCACTGTGAGTTTGAGGCCGGCCTGGTCTACATAGTGAGTTCAAGGCCAGCTGGGGCTACAGAGAGACCCTGTCTCAAAAAGATAAAAAACAAACAAAACAAAACCAAAAACAAACAAAAAACCCTGAAAATTCCAACACAATTTGGACATTTTCTATTCCAATACTGAGGTGCATGTCCCCTCTCCAGTTGCAATAAGTAAAACAAATGTCCTCTAAGGTTATTATATTAGTGAGCTACTGTACTATGTTAACCTTTATAAAGTCAGTATACCTCTGCTACTGCAAAGAAGTGTTATCCAATGGCAATTTCTATGGTAAAATGTTCTATTTATACACTAATAGGGTAGTCGATGTGGCCAGTGTGGCTAAGGAACTAAATATATTATATAGCTGTATGTATTGGATTAGTACAGGTCTAGGAGACTCTCTGTTCTAGGAAGTTTTAGAAGTGGGAGCCCATTATGGTGAGTCTTAATTTACCAGCATTGTGTTTTAGAAACCCTATCATTCCTTCAGTATGAAATTTTTCAGAAGTTTCACATTTTTAGAAAATAAAACTCAAACCACCCAAATTCTTTAGGCTACTTTTCTGTATGATTCATCCTTCTGCAAAGAAGTGTAAGACTGGTTTTATTGCCAACTCTGCCCCCTCTTCTACAGACAGAGCTCAGTGATTAGATGCTACATTTATTTAGGTTATTCTCCCCCAAAACCTGGTTTCTATCCTTGAAATAAATGACAGGAACTTTTCCACTAGATTATCCCAGACAGCACAAATGTTCTTTCCAAAAGTGGAGACTGGAACCACAGCCCCCTCACACTGCCTGCTACATCTGTTTATGCTTATAGAAGTGATATCCACTTTGTAGACAGAGATTACCAATTTCTTGGGAAGAACTGAAAATATGGTGATGCTTGAAGAAAAGGGAAAAAGTGATTGACTGTTTGAAAAAGATCTATAGAACTGAGTAGCCACATGGTCCTTTAGAAATGGAAAGATTTTCCTTCCAGAGTACATAGATTCTGTAGGCCTGCTTGCCTGGACTAGGTCGTGGTCATGATTATTTTCTGGTCAGTGCAGCAGTGAACCAGTTACAAGCTCCAACTCTCAGTTTTCCCATCTGTAAAATGTTACGATTTTCTGTTACGAAAATGTAAGACTTTGTAATGGGCCAAATCCCCTCTGTTTGAATTTTATCTCCAAGGTACTCAGGAGTTTTCTGATTCTAGTCATGTGCTGTGTCTGTCTCCTTCCCAACCCCATACTGTCTTTTCACTAGGCAATTTTACTACCTGATAAACCATAGTGCCTTACTGTGATATAAATAATTCTTTTATTTATTTTTTGTTGATTTTTTTCTGTGTATATCATACAGAACATCCCAATCATGTTCATCTATATACCCACATCCCAAATGGCACCCTCCCAAAGCCCCTCCCCCGACTGGAGCCCATATACTATGTCATCCCTGTTACTGTCCACTGTGTTGTCAGTGCTCCCAGATGTTCTCTAGTGCAAGTCCATCCACTAAATCTAGTTAGCCTATCTAGAGTCCTTTGTTTTAGGAAGATCAACTCTTCCTCATCTAGCAGCAATCAGTTGCCAATATTCCTTTAGCTAAGACTGGGGTCTGCTGTTCTTTTTCCCAGTTCTACACTGGGTTACTGTCTGGGAGTCTCTTGGGCCACTCTGGCCAACAATGCAAAGGATGGTATCTCCTGTCTGGCATTGTTTCTTCTTATATAGCCTTTGGCTATACACATGAACTCTTAAAGAAATATACTGATCACTTTAATCTTTGGTTATAGTTTCCTTTTGGGTGTTTAAGACCATACAGTTGGCTCAAATCAGCCAATTTATTTTTACTCTTAAGGTTGTTTGAGAATCTGTTCCTCAGGGGTCATGTGGGCTTGGGATTACCTACAGAAATGCATATTGTTTTGTTACTTGGAAGTACGATTTGATACTGCCCTGTGGACCAGATTCAGTCCTCCCTCCTTATTAATTTGGAATTTGCTGATTTGCTTATCTTTACTGTCAGCCACCAGGGATCCTAAAATGTTAAAATGAAAATGCTAGAAAATCATTCGTTTTAAACAACTACTAAAGTGCATTATTATATTTGTCTTTTTTGTTGTTAATCTACTGTGGCTAATTTATAAATTAAACTTTACGTCTTGGTTGGCATAGGAAAACCATATGTATGGGGTGCAATATTATTTCTGATTTCAGTTATCTACTGTGGTAGGGGTGCACTTGAAATATATCCTTTGTAGATAATTCTAAGGCAGGGTAGAAAGAAGAAATTATCAGGACATGGATACATGGAAAGCAAGAATTCCAGCATAATTAACATCTGCTGTGAAACTGCAGACATACAATTAATATTTCTTTTATATGTAGTTATTTCATGTTAAAACAGCCAGGAACCAGGCATAAGACCAGAATTACATGGTTTCGGTAGGGCCTCATTCCTTTCTCCACATATTTCTGAGAATATCAAGCAAATCTTAACTTTGTTTACTGTAAAGACACATACCATAGATCTGGAGTTTTACCTTATCAATTGAAACCTGGCAGGGGCCCCTCAGGGACTTACCTGTGATCTCATTTAGGTTTCTTAGGCATCTTTTGAAAAGAACAGATTCAAAGCTGATCAAAACAGAATACCTGACACTGGTACAATGAGTGCAGAGCAAGCTCTGATAAGCCCACAGCAGTGCTCTGCCCTGTGTCTTACCTTTTTTCTATTCGTGCTTGTGCTTTAAATCTGTCCTTTAATAAACCCCAATTCTGCTTCATACTGGCTAGCTCTTAAATTCTTTTCTGCATACAAGCAAAGTTTTGGACTTTTCTGCATCCAAGCAAATGAGGAATGATGTCAGACTTCAGGGTGGCAGCACAAAGTTGTGTCTCTGTCCCTGCCATGGCTCACAGTACTTCTGAAACCCTATACATAGTATTTCAGTGCTCTGTGCGATGTTAAGCAGTTTTGCCTTTTTCTTGATTGCCTGTCTTGAGACGGTTGCAGTATCTTCTTTTTTCCCTAATTACTGGGTTTTTCACTAATTAAAAAAAAAAAAAAAATACTTCAAGGGGTCTCTTTTTTTTTCCGGTCTTTTTGAGACAGATTCTCCCTGTAGCCCCAGCTGTCCAGGAACTCACTATGTAGACCAGGCTGGCCTTGAACTCACAGAGATCCACCTGCCTCTGCCTCCAGAGTGCCCAGGATTAAAGGCATGTGCCACCACACCTGGCTTTTTTTTTTTAAGACAAGATTTCACTATATAGCCCTAGATGGCCTGGAACTCACTATGTAACAGACTTGGGTGGCCTGGAACTCACAGAGATCTGCCTGCCTCTTCCTCTCAAGAGTTGGGATAAAGGCATTTTAAAGGCATCCACCAGCACCCCTGGCTGCAGCTTTTCGTTTATCTCCAGACAAGGTGTGGGTGTGTACCTTAAATTGTCCACAAACTCTCAATTGGCTCAGTGTTGGGATCACAAGTGTGTGACACATGAATGAGGCAAATACAATGTTTTCTTCTCTCGAAAAACTATATTTCTGACCACAGGACTTTCGGGTGTGTTAAAGATCTGTACTGAGAAACAGACGTAACTCTTCCTGTATTTGGGAGAAGGCAAGGAAATATTGAACTTTTATAACAGAACAAAGACCGGGGAAAGTGGACTGTAAAACTTTCCCCAGACAAGAGGAAAGTCCTTAGACATCTTCATACCTTCTCTTTTAGCAGTGGGACCTTGAGGTCCAGATGGGTAGTAGGCCAGTCGCAGTGGCTTGAGTGTAGGCCACAGTAGAGCAGGGCCTAGGCCAGTCCAGGCCAACGACAGGCCTTGGAGGCTTGGGGTCACCAAGTCAACGACAGTGCCCTACTCCCAGCACTTGGCAGCCCAAACCTAGTTCCGAACGCACACCCATCAGACCCAGGGGACGAAGGCCTGGTACTGGGCCCAGAGGGCCCTCGCCCACGGCCGAGGGGGTGGGGCGGGCTCGCCTCCGTCCGGTGCTTTTCGCCCTCCGTTGGCCGCCAGAGGCTCCCTCTCTCTCTCTCTGTCTCTCTCTCTCTCCCCCTCTCCTGGGATTTCGCTGCTGGGCTCCCTCTTTCTGCGGCCCTAGAGTTAATCCTATCAGCCGAGGTGAGGCACCTGTTACCCTGGGCCTTCCTCACCCCTGCGGCCCGTCCCCCGTGCACCCCGGCCTCGCGGGCTCTGAAGCCGGGCCTGGGAGAGCCGCACGTGGGCCAGCCGCGTCCTCAGCCGGCCCGCACCCTCCCGCCCCAGGCCGCAGCCCAGGCTGCGAGCGCGTCGGGGCCCGGCCTGGCCGCCATGGCGGTGGGGAGCGCA
>NW_008358866.1:11584232-11608613 GCF_000622305.1 Nannospalax galili
GGGGTGAGGAGCGGAGGCTCTATCCGTGGGATCTATTGTTTCCCGGCACACTGGCAGGAAAAACAGGCATTTGTGATCATCACCCAGTCATTTGCGCTCTTGTTAATGTGGCCGGGGAGCTCGGCTCTTCCCCGAGCCACTCTGGGATCCGCCTGGCAGCCGCAGCCAATGTGCTAGGACTCCAGGTGCTGCTTGGCACAAAGCTAGACTGCGACCTCCTACCATAGCGCTTGGCGTCACCTGCTCTCCCGGCCCTACCCCGGGGCCGAGGGACTGCGTCCCGAACCAGGCTTGGGAATCGGCTGCCTCTCAAGTTGGTGTTATTTATGTTTGTCTTTTGTGAGGGCAGGTTTTGAATCCCCGGCGGCCCCACCGCCCCCGCCTCCGCCCCCTCGGGCTAGAATTGGCGGGGGAGGGAACGGGGTGTGCGAGCAGGGGAGAGGGGAGGGTGTTTATGGGCAGAAGGACATTGTCTATGCTTTACAAGAAAGAAGAAATAAAAGAGAGAGAGAAAAAAAACCAATACAAAAAACCAGGCACCACACTCAGAAAGCCTTTCTTGTTTGCCTGCATGGGCCACGCATGCATGCTGGGCCAGGAAACGAGTTTGGAGCTGATTTAACTGAAAGTGTGGGCTTCCACAGCTGATGGAGCATGAGGGCGATGTGGTTCGGCATGATATTAAAACAAAACAAAAACAAAATGAAAAATCTTTAGAACCGCATTGTGTGGTTGAATTGTTGGACTGGGCGCTGGAGAGCAGTAAGCATGCAATGCATGGCGTTTGGGTTTTCAGCTTGTAAGTTAGGGGTCAGGAGGAATAAACAAGTGAGGACTGTGGAAGGAGTGGCATTGATAGATTCACGCGTTCTGAGTGACACATTCCCATGCATCTATTCCCATGAGAGTCAACATCCCACTCCCTAATTAATAATAGCCACTCATAAGAAACTTTCAAACAATGTCTATAAGAACTTAGAGTGAAACTTAATTGACATTCCAGAACTTAACTCTGCCAGTTTTGTCCTGAAATTGAAGCACTATTGCCTTGGGGATGCCGTAGATGAGACTGTTGGACCAGAATGATGATCAAGCCTCTGTGGGCAGGTTTTAGAGTTTGGAGACACATACCCCAAACTTCTACCTGGTCTACCTTATGGAAAATTCCCAAATGAAATAGACTTTGATGGCCATTTTGGTGACTTCTTAAAGAGGTATATGAGTTGTTGGGATCTTTTATGATCATTCACTAAAGCAACCAAAACTTGGGCTAAAATATTGCTGTCAAATGTGCTTTGTGTGTGTGTGGGGGGGCTGTAAATTTTGGTAGGGATCTCTCTAGGTTTTGTTTGAAACATCTTTGTCACCAAAAACTAGTCAAAATAACTTTTGAACTTCTTTAACTTCCCATTTCGAAGTAGTTTATTTGAAATGTGGCTAAAACACTTGGAAAATAAAGTTCGTATTAGTTGAGTGTAAGTTCAGATAAGTACCTGAATTCAGAATTTATTCTTTTCTATTACAGATGAACCTCTAGTCTTGCTTTGAAAAAGCCATTTTGTGTAACTCTTGACTGAATAATTTCTTGGTACACCTGTTTGGGACTATCACTGAAAAAGTATGCCATTCGAGATTTCCTTTACTTAACCAAATACTGGGGATTAAGAAGAGGTGTTTTTTTTCCACCCAATCATTATGAGCATTGGCTTTTCACCCTTGAAGTAAAAATGTTGAAAGCTGAGTCTTCAGGTGAACGAACCACTCTCAGAAGTGCCTCTCCTCACAGGAATGCATACAGGACTGAGTTCCAGGCCCTGAAAAGTACTTTTGACAAACCCAAGTCAGATGGGGAACAGAAAACAAAAGAAGGTGAGGGCTCCCAGCAGAGCAGGGGTAGGAAATATGGCTCCAATGTCAACAGAATTAAGAACCTATTCATGCAGATGGGTATGGAGCCCAATGAGAATGCCGCTGTGGTCGCCAAAACGAGGGGGAAAGGTAGACCTTCATCCCCTCAGAGAAGAATGAAGCCCAAAGAATTTCTGGAGAAAACAGATGGCTCCGTTGTTAGGTTGGAGTCCTCTGTTTCTGAAAGAATTAGTAGATTTGACACAATGCATGATGGCCCTTCATATTCTAAGTTTACAGAGACTCGAAAGATGTTTGAGAGAAGTGTGCATGAGTCAGGACAAAATAATCGCTATTCCCCAAAGAAAGAGAAAGCTGGAGGGACTGAACCACAAGATGAGTGGGGTGGTTCTAAGTCCAACAGAGGCAGCAGTGATTCCTTGGACAGCCTTAGCTCCCGGACTGAGGCTGTCTCTCCAACTGTGAGTCAACTGAGTGCAGTATTTGAGAACACAGAGTCCCCGGGTGCCATCGTTTCTGAGAAGACTGAAAGCAGTGACTACTCAGTGACTGGGCATTATCCTCTGAATTTGCCATCTGTTACCGTTACCAATCTTGACACTTTTGGCCACCTTAAAGATTCTAATTCGTGGTCTTCGAATAAAGAAGGTGTTGATATAGAGGATGCTCAGGAGAGTAATGCAACTCCAGTACCAGAAGTGGCTCCGCAAAGTACCTCTCTAGCTTCGATGCCTAGTGAAGAGAGACAGCTGAGCAAGGAAGCCGAGGACTCTACATCTCACCAAGAGACTCTGGACAGAATTGACAAAGACGTTTCTGAAGAACCCTGTGCTGAAAACCAGGCGATGCCCAAGTCTGAAATCCTCTCACCACAAAACGAAGCTTTAAAAGATGGTGAAGCTAATTTGGTTGGGATTGAGACAGCAGAGCAACAGAGGAAAGACCTTACAGGTGGTGATTTAACCTCTCCTGATGCTTCTGCATCTAGCTGTGGAAAAGAACTACCTGAAGACTCAAATAATTTTGAGAGTTCCCATGTATATATGCATAGTGACTATAACGTGTATAGGGTGAGATCCAGGTATAACTCAGACTGGGGAGAGACAGGCACTGAGCAGGATGACGAGGGCAGTGATGAGAGCAATTGCTATCAGCCTGATATGGAATACTCTGAAATCCTTGGCTTACCAGAAGAAGAAGAAATCCCGGCAAATAGGAAAATTAAGTTTAGTTGTGCTCCGATTAAGGTAAGTGTGCTTTCTTGGTTTGTTTTCTAAGTTTGTTTTCAGCATCGGGGCCTAACTGTATGTAGAATAGACTTGACAACTACTAGGTTTTGTAAAAAATTCAAGATTGTTGATATTCTCCTGTTGTCAGGTGATTTTAGAAGTGTGGAGTTTGGGAAGTCTCAAATTTTGTTAATGTGCTGTACAGTGGGCACACACTAACAGGGGGATATATGAAAGTTGAAGAAGTTTGTGAGATACATTCCAATGGACTGGAGTCATGTGAACACTGAAAACCAGGAGTGATGGTTTGAAATGCCACTGCTTTAACAAATAGTTCTTAAGATTACCTGTCATTAGTAACTTTCTGAATCTGTATGTGCTCTAAGCTATGAGATATAAAGTACACTGGATGATTTATGCTAACCTTGAAATAATTCTCTTTATTTACTTGCTTAAAAATATCTGAGTTATTTGCTACTTAATCATAAATGGATCATGAGGAATGTTGTTGGAATTTTTTCCCACTGTTAGTGAAAATTTGATATATGGAACTATATTAACTGACTTAAATGCTTGGACTGAAAAGCCGTGACGGTATACAGCTTTCATACCAGAATTTGTTATGTAGCTTTACAGTGAAATTTTGTGGAGGTGAAATTGACTTGCCATTCATAGATATATTTTTACCTCTTAAGAGCTGGTAAATGCCAGTTGAATTCAGATGCTTTATCTAATGACTTCACTTAGCTGGCATTTGGTGTAGATGAGCAGAGCACCTCAGCAGCGGGGGGCGGCACGTTATTAGTAGGAAATGGCAATAAGGGCAGGAGGCGGTGGTGGGTTGAGTATCAGAATTCCCTTGAGTGCTCTTACTGAGTGTACTTGCCCACCAGCTCTGTCCTCAGATTCTGGCATCATCTCTGTGGGGAGTCCAGGGGTCTATGGTGCAAATGTGTGGTTTGATACCACTTTCTAGGGACTGCCAGCATACATGGTGTTGTGTATGTGAAAGAATTAGAATTTGTTCTCCAAAATCTAAAATCACTGTGTATTGTTATTTTCATCCCATGAATGTCCATATGAAGCTGTAAGAGAGAATTTACTTGGAAATATCCACAGAAATGCCCGACATGGCTGATTAACCAATATTATTTTGGAATAAAGTAATACTCTATGAAATTCTGTACAAGAGTTAGTGAGGACATTTTTATTTCAGTAGTGTAATGTAGAAGTAGTTCTGGACCAAGAGGATCATGTCTAGTTAAACTGCGTTTAAAATGAAAGATATAAATCTAGTTTGAAGGAAGCTCAGTTTTCCTGAGGTTCTTTGCCACCTTTCTGTGTTAGTCTCTGCCCCATCTTGTCCCCCAGGGTCTTGCTCGCTTCTAGGCACTGTTTTCAAAGGTGTCCTCCCCTCAAACTGTCTAGTGAGCTCCCAGATTTCACAGTCATGTTTCCTTTGTACACCATCTTTCTGTCCCTTAGTAAGAAAACAAGAAGATCACATTGTTTCACATTGATCAAGACAGGCATAACTGAAATGAACTCTTCACAGAGTTTGTTAAACCTAGCCACTGACTTTAAGATGGGGGATAGCGGTTTATGAAAGTTTATCAGGTAGAACATTAGCCATTGAACCTAGTGGGACACCAGCCTTGTATTGGGTCCTGTACTGTATAAAACTTAGCTGCGCAGTAGTATGTCTGATGCATTTGAAAGGATTTATCACTGAAGCATGTCTGTTCCTATGTGAATAAGCCAGCTTTTTGGGCATAGAATTTTGAAATTCAGGAGACTTTCTTACCATTTAAAAAAATTTATTTATTATTTTTATTTTATGTGTACGAGTGTATTGTCTGCATGCATGTGTGTGCACCTATGTTGTGGCAATGCTGTGGAGGTCAGAAGAGGGCTTCAGATTCCCCTCAAAGTGGAGTTAAGGACCGTTCATAGCTGCCCTGTGGGAATTGAACCCAGGTCCTCTGCAAGAGCAGTCAGTGCTCTTAACCACTGAGCCATCTCTCCAGGCCCAAAATATTTTATTTATTATTTTTATTTTATGTGTATGAGTGTTATGCCTGCATGTAGGTAAGTGCACCTGTGTTGTGCAGTGCCTGCAGAGGACAGAGGAGGCTGTTGGATCCCCTAGAACCGAACAGTGTTCTTAACCACTGAGCCACCTCTCCAGGCCTTGTTACCATTTTTTATAACAGTATCTTTGTTGCTTCTTTCATACAAATTCGATTTCATATAGCAAAGAAATCTGTGAAAATGGGTTATATACATTTAACCCATTTCATAAAGAACTTGGGTCATGGGAAGAGTTGACTAAGTTAGTGCATTTGGGGGTTCATTGGGCAGTTAACAGGACTAGTTGGAGTGTATTAAGTTTGCAAACAGAAGTGCCATTCTTATCTCTTGTAATGAATAGGACAATTACTCTTTTTTGTTGCTTCCCTTGTTTAACATGAAAGTGGATTCACTTGGAAATTTAGAGAGCTGCATTCCAGTGCCAGTGGTGTTTTGCTTATTCTACAATTAAGACTTTTTGTCTGAGAGAGTGGTAATTCTTAATAAGACTCCCAGGTACTTTTGGAGGTTTGTCATGTGTGTTGGCAAGCTGCTAGCTGCAGAAGACAGGCAAATCTATAAGATTAGCTCTTTCCTCTGTGGCCTTGCAGTCAGCTGTTACATACATTTTATTTAAACTAGACCTACATGAAGCTGAGTAACAAAACTTTGAGAGAATGTCTTTTCTTGGAGTCCTTTAACAATTGTCTGTACAAGATGTGTAGTGAAAAGCACTTGATAGATTATTGGGAACAGAGTACTTTCAAGCCCCATATGTGTTTCCTCATTTTCATAAAGCTTTATTTAGGCAATGGGAAGTTAAGATTTCCATTTAGAGTCTTCCCTTTTGATATTTAAACATACTTTTGTAATCTTTTCTTGATTTTCTTTACTAGATGAATATACCAATATCTTTAGTACTTCATTTGAGATTTTGTTCGTGATCTCTGTGTGTTTGATACTGTTCCCAGTATCAATTCAAGTCTTTTATATATAATTTAAATAAATATTACCTTAAGGCATCTTGAATCTGGACCTAGAAAAAAATAGCTGATCTTTCCTGTAGGCTACTCTTTACACTTACTAATGACTTAATAATGGTCAGATTCAGCTAGACGCGGTGGCACATTCTGTTATCTCAGACCTGGGAAAACAGGCAGGAGGACTCAGAGTTCAAGGCTAGCCTAGGCTACATAGTAAGAAACTGTTTTAACATCCTTGATACATTCAAGCCTCTGATTATATTGCTGGCCAACAGTGACTTCTCTGTCTTTCATGGACACAATTGTTTCTTATTGGATAGGTTGATAAGTTTAATAGGGTCATGGAATAGTAGAATAGGATTAATAATAGAGAACAGAAACCTTACCTTGAAGCTACTGGATGGGAGAATATTCTGAACTGTTTTAATTAGAGGTTTGATACTATGCTTTCTTAGAAATTTCTCAAAAACCAGGGATTCCATTGAGGAAATGTGCCTTAGATTGATCAAGGTCATTGAGGTTGACTTTTGTTGCTATTTTTTCCTATTATTTTAAAACAGTAACTGAGTCTCTAGTATGTGTCAGGTACACTGTGAATAAAATCTGGGAGAGGCTCTAGCCCAGTAAGGAACCGGTGAAAGGTGGGCATGCTATTAACAAGGCTCTTCGGGCTCATCTGCCCTTGAACGACCTTTCTGAGGTCACTATAGCCTCAGTAAGGAAGTCATAACCCTCTCTCTGTCTGTCTTTGGAAGTCTTATAATCTTTTGATTTGTATTATTGAAACAACATTTTCTGAAAAAAAGATTTTTTTCAACTCTCGGAAAGCACAAGGTTGGGGAATTGATGTTGGAGTCTTTTGTACCATATGCTGTGAGTGTTTCCTCAGACTGTATTGCACTTTGCAGAGCTCTGTTTTAGAGGAGGAGCAGCAGGGGCAGAGGTGCATCTTTAACTGTTCCGTGATTCTGTAGAAATGGTTCTCTGTGTATTCTCTCCCTCTTGGGCTCAGAATCATTGTCGTGGGTATATGCAGTCTTTTGTTCAGTATGGTGTTCAGAGCAGAGCTCTGAGATCTACCTTTTGGTGTTTGTGGAGGATTCTAAGTTTTGCCAGTGCTCTTAAATGTAATATGCATATGAATCTCTTGGGGATCTTGTTAAAATGCAGCTTCTGTTTCTGTAGGTGTTCTGTGGGAAATTACCTTGATGCAGTGGTTATCTCCCAAGTACGGTACCAGCAAGCCATTGCAGAGGAGAGGAAACAGAGGCAGTCAGCACTCAGGTTTAAAATGCTTGAACCCAGCCAGTCATGGTGGCACATGCCTTTAATCCCAGGAGGCAGAAACATGTGACTCTCTCTGAGACTGAGGTTTACATAGGGAGTTACAGACCAGCTGGGGCTGCAGGGAGACCCTATCTCAAAAACACCTTAAAAAAAAGCTTGAATCTAAAATTTATCAATTTTTTTTTCAATTTTGTTATTTTTATTTTATGTGTATGCATGTATTGCCTGCATGTAGGTAAGCACACCCGTGTTGTGCAATGCCCACGGAGGTCAGAAGAGGCTGTTGGATCCCCTGGGACTGGAGTTACGGACAGTTGTTAGCTGCCATGTGGGTGCTGGGATTCGAACCTGGGTCTTCTGCAAGAATAACCAGTGTTCTTAACTGCTGAGCCATCTCTCCAGCCCGGAATTTATCAATTCTTAAAACACAAATCCAGAAGCAAGAGGAAAGCCAAGGAGTAAGTCGATCTGTTTAATAGAGTCCTTGCCTAGCATGTGAGAGGGACCGCGCTACTGGTCCCTATGTACAGTGTTCACCTTCTTCCCTTCCCTCCCGTCTCTCTGTGTATGTTTTAAAATCTTGCTGTGTAGCCTAGGCTGGCCTCATCTGTCCCTTTCACATCAGTTTTTTTCATTGATAGTGTGGTCCGGAGGACTAGAGTTGATACTGGGGCTGAGGTGCTATATGTTCAGGATGCCCTGGGTCAGTTTTGACGTGGGACAAGTGCATCTGGGTAGCTGTGACTTTGCCAGTTTGCCTACTTGATGAATCGGGTTTTATTTGCTTTGCTCTGGGAGAACCCTGCAGCTCCAAAATAAGACCATTGTGTCTACAGTGGGTGGCTTGATAGGGAGGTGACATGGCTATTAGTCATCAGTCCACAGATGATATACTGATGACTTAGAGTTTTCAGTCCCTTAAGCCTCTTTAGCTCTATCATATTTATAATATCATGCAGGTTACTCACCTATTTTTAATATTATTTAATATTTTTAAATTCTGCCTTTATTTTACCAGCTTGCATTGTCATTATATATACTTAATCAGGCCTGTGGTGCCTCTTCCTCATAAGCTATTTACCACTTTTGATGTCGTTCTTTAGGATTTTCATCCGTCACATTTGTTTTCTTTCATTCTTTTTTTTTTTCTTTAAGGAGGGAGGCAATGTTGGATATTGAACCCAGGCCCTTAGGCAGGCTAATCAAACACTCTACTGTTGAACTGTGCCCCCTGCCCTCGTTTGTTTTCTTGACTTTTAAAAATGTTTTTGATTTATCTTTTTTTTTAACTGACAACATAATAATGCATATATTTATTCTCATATTACAACTTTCTAGAAGTAAACTTTTTTGAGTTTTTTTATAACTCATTTTTTTATTTATTGATTTTTTTGGTGTGTATTTCATACAGAACACCCCAAACAATCTATTTTTATTTTATGTGCATGTATATTTTATGCCTGCATGTATGCATGTGCACCCATGTCGTGCAGTGCCCACGGAGGACAGAAGAGGGCGTTGGATCTCCTTAAAATGGAGTAATGGATTATTGTTAGCCACCATGTGGGTGCTGGAGTTTGAACCAGAGTCTTCTGTGAGAGTAGACAGTGCTCTTAACCACTGACCCATCTCTCCAGCCCCTGTTTTGTTGACCCTTATAAAAATAATTTAATGTTCTAAAATGATATAGCAAACTTACTCAACAAGTTTAGAGTGGGACTGAGAATCTGCATTTCCTTTTCTGTTTTTCTTTCTTTTTATTAAAAAATATTTTATTATTTTTATTTTATGTGTATGAGTGTAGTGTCTGCATGTATGTGAGTGCACCCATGTCATGCAATGCCACAGAGGTCAGAAGAGGGCTTTGGATTCCCCTGGAACTGGGTGGGGTTAAGGATGGTTTGTAGCTGCCATGTGGGTGCTGGGAATTGAACCTGGGTCCTCTGCAAGAGCAGTTAGCGCTCTTAACCACTGAGTCATCTCTCCAGCCCCTCTGTTTTTCTTTTTTCTGAATCAATTAATTTTTAAAATATGTATGAGGGTTTTGCCTGCATGTATGTAAGTACACTATGTGCATGTAATACCTGCTGAGGCCAGAAGAGGGTGTAGGATCCCCTGGAACTGGAGCTAAGGTCAATTGTTAGCTCCGTGTGGGTGCTGGGAACTGAACCTACATCATCTGCAAGAGCAGCCAGGGCTCTAAACCCTGAACTATCAATCCAGCCCCTTTTATTCGTTTTTGAGATGGGCCTTCCTGTGTAGCCCTGGTTGGCCTGGAACATGCTTTGAGGCCTAGCCTGGCGTGAACTCTGGGAAGTCCTCCTGCCTCGACTTTCTGAGTGCTGATATTATAGATATGTACCATGACATAAGAGAGATTCTGCATTTCCAGCAAGCTCTTAAGTGATGTGGATGCTGCTGGTCAACAGATCCCTCTTTGAATTTCCATGTGATGCACAGCCTCCGGTTTCTCAAAGAAGCTGGCCAGATAGTCCGCTTTTCAATTGGGCCTGCTGTGGCAGGTTGTGTGGAGTAGTATTCTTTGAAGATGAAATAAGAATGAGTTGCAATCATGTAAGGTCCTTGAGGAGCTCTGTTTCTTGATGCCAAAGTGGATTAGGAGCTCTGAATTCATAAGGCGTTTGGGCCATTAAAACTTCACCTCCTAGACCCTCCTGTGGTTTCAATTATAAAAGGACTGGAGGAGGAAGTTCTTGGTTGACTGAGAAATTCCATTCTTTCATTCTTTTGGGCATCAAAATCAATAAGTTTCTAGAGGAAAATATGAGCATTGTCATCCTAATTAACTTGTTTTTATTTGAATTACTTTGATGGCATAGCATTAAATTGGATTTCCTCTTAAATTTTGATGTTTTATAACCGATGGTTCATAATGAGGCAAATGAAAAATGCCAAGTAATTGAATATGCTATGTAAAATCAAATAATATATGTTAAATCAGTCCCTCTTCTAAGATTCAAGGGTATATATAGTGGTCTTTGTTTTTGTTCACTGAGCAATTATCATTTGGTTAAAAAGAGATTCTTTCCTACAGCAAATTATGTCTGATGGTTACTTGCATTTTGAAGCAGAATTTTTTTACATCATAAACATTTTTTTCTTTGCTCTAAACTTCCTTAGAAGGACACAGGTTATTAGAATTATGGGCATTAAAAGTAGAATGCCAAATTTTGGAGGAAAATAATTATTATGCTTATATATTGCTTACCTTGTTAATCCAATTACTTGCTTAATCTGTATTGTATTTTTTTCTAACATCTTCATTGTCACACAAAAAAGAAAAGTTGTTTAGGAATTTATCCAGAAATCCAATTGAAGTCCAAGCAAACAAAATAAACACTGCTCTGCTAGACTTGGAAAATAATTTGTTGTTTTCTGTTATTGTCTTCTCATTTTGAAAAGGAAGAAAAAATGTCAAGTTATGCTTTATAGTTTTCTTCTTGGTCACTTTTGATATTTCTCCTCATTCTAATCTCTTCTAATCTCTTTGGTAACATAGAAATTTAGAGATGAACAATACTTAAAGTAATCTAATGCAATTTCCTAGCCACTTCAGGAAGCTCTCAATAGTATTTTGCTGACAGATGATCTTTCAATTTCTGCTTGAATAATTCTATTTATGGGGAATTTATTCTTTGGAAGATAAAAGGAAAATTAGAAGGCAGGGCATGCTAGGTATCTCTGCTCTTGTTTTAGTTTACTTAATTTTAAGTAATTTTGTAATTGAAATAAAATTAAAATAACATAAAAATTCACCATTTCAGGTACACAATTCTTTGGGTATTTTAGTGTATTCATAGTATTGTATAACCATCATTATTATCTAATTCTAGAATATTTCCATCAACCAACAAAAACCCTGAGCCTATTAGTAGTCATTCCCAATTCTTTTTCTTCCACCCTCTGGCAAACAGTAATCTACTTCCTGTGTCCATGAATTTGCTCCTGGACATTTTATATACATGGAATTAGGGGCATGCTTTTTAACAGGATGTAGCAGACACAATGAGTATGACTTGGGATTTCTTAAATTAAGAGGATCATTGGCTACAGGGAAGTCTAGAGAGCAAAGACAAAAGAAGACAAATTCTATCTGCCTTTTAAAGCAGTTTCAGATGGAGAAAGAGGAAACTGAGAAACAGCAGGAAGCAAAATAGCCTGAAGAGATTGTAACTGAGGAAGAGCAGGTTTACATGGCCAGTGTTGACTGGAATAGCTCTTACTTGGGGCAATACACTTCTAGTTATTTTTGGGTGGGTTCTTTTTATTTGTTTTTCAAGATCAAGGTGATGTAGCGTAGTCTAGCTTGGAAATCCCTAGATAGACCAGGCTAGCTTCAGTGTTGGGGCAGTCTTTCTGGCTTTGCCTGGTATGTGCAGAGATTACATATGTGCATCACCATGTGTGGTTAAAATTCCTTCTGGAGGTGTGAACAATGTCTGCCCCTTCCTCTCATGGTCCCAACAACAAACTGAGATATGTTTTCACCAAACTTCAGTCTGGGAGACCAATGAGTTTTTTGGGCTTACTCACAGAGCAATGGGTGAGGGTTTACTTACAAGAGTGTGGGTACTACCCCACTAAGGCCACACTAAAAAGTCTTCATCCATGCGTGGATAATAGCTTCCCCACCACTGCACAAAATGGCAAGGGAGCCTCCCCTAGGCTTTTTCAGCTTACATACCCTCAGCTCCTCCCCTTTATGCAGTTGGGAAGGGCCTGTGACTCTCCCTGCCCCTTAACAAGTTTAACTGTGATCATCCTAGGCAAGCAGGTGCAACCAAGCTTGGAAAGATGGCATCTGCTCATGGTCTGTGTGTCTGTCGGAGGACAGTCCTATGAAACAGTATGCCCGGTTTGCACTATTAAAGTGATCTAAAGGGGCTATTGCTGGACATGAGTGTTTGATTCAGCACAGAGGTTCAGAAAGGCATGGCTTATGGTAATGCTGACTTCTGATATTACAGTGGTCTTTTCTTGGAAGATGAAACCCTTTCCCTAATGGTCTGATGGTTATTTCTGCCTTGCTGTGTTATGTTGTTGTTTTCAGTCTTATGTTGATTGGAATTGTGGATGGACAAACTTTAATCTTTACTTAAAATTTGTCTTCATCTTTTACTATGTCAATATAGATTTCATACCTGTCTTTACTACATGTGATTAGTGATTTGAAGAAGGTATTTAGTTTATGTTTTCTATTGAAGCATACCATATGTACTAATGTTAACTGTTATTAAGTAATAATGATAAAAGTAACCATGAGAGTTAACTTGATATTTTGTAAACTTGGACAAATCTGCCTCTTGGGGCTTTGGATTTCTTCCATGTAATTGAGACTAACTTGTGATTTATTACTAAGATCCCTTCTCAGCTTAGCCTTTTATTATTCTCTGGTTGTATCTTAACCATAATTACGCTGGATAAAATCATAAATATTTGTGCAAATATTTGAAAGAGAGAACTTGGGGTATCTTTTGTTGAGCTATTAAAATGGCAAAATTATATTAAATTGCTCCTATTATTTAAACTATAGCTTTTACAAAAAGTTTAAAAATGGTTAAAATAGGACTGGAGAGAGATGGCTTACTGGTTAAGAGCACTGACTGCTCTTGCAGAGAACCCAGGTTTGGTTGCCAACACCCACATGGCGACTAACAACCATCCATAATTCCGGTTCTGGGGTATCAATGCCCTTTTCAGACCTCTGTGGGGAATGAAAGATATGGGTGTACTTACATTCGTGCAAGAAAAGTACTCATGCACATAAAATAAAAAATTTTAGGTAATTTAAAAAAATGGTTAAAATAGGCCCGGCTTGGTGGCGCACGCCTTAAATCCCAGCACTTGGGAGGCAGAGGCAGGTGGATCTCTGTGAGTTCAAGGCCAGCATGGTTTACATAGTGAGTTCCAGGCCAGCTGGGGCTACAAGGAGACCCTGTCTCAAAAAGACCAAAATAAAAAAATGAAAGGTTAAAATATTAAACAAAAGGGAGCATATTTTTATAGAGTGGATTTTTAGAACATGATAACTTTGAAAGTATGGGTTGAACTATATCTTAAAACACCCTGTTGAGGAGTCTTAGAAGAAAGAAAGAAAATTTTTTTGTAATATAGTTGCTGACATATTAATTGCTCCCATTCACTTTTGTTCTGGAAATAGCTTCATGGCATAGTTCAACATGATTGAAATATTGATAAGTTTTCTTTTTTTGCAGTTCCTAAGTTTTCAGCCTAACTTGCTACTTCTTTCTCACATACCAGACGATACAAAGAAATGAAATGGCCAGTGTGTAAAGATACTCAGAAATTCTATATTTTAAGAGAAAGAAAGTTTTATTTGCTATTTGGTCTGTTTGCTATTTAGTCTGTTTCATTGGGAGTTTTTTTTTTTTTTTTTTAAGATGTCTGTAGAGTTAGAACTAATCTCTGTATATTTATGAGTGAATGGAAGACAAATGTTTTATTATTTTTGGCATTGAGTATTGAACCCAGGGCCTTTCACATGCTAAGCAATCACTTCATCACTGAGGTATCGTCCCAGCCTTTTAAGATACTTTTGTTTTTGTAGGCTGCCTTTGAGCTTACTTGGTAGCCCTGGCTGGCTTTGAACCGCTCTGCCTTCAGCCTTCTGAGTAGCTGGGATTGCAGCCCTGTGCTACCAGAACTGGCTGATAAGTTGTTTTGAGTGAAACTACTGACAGTTTCTTCTCCTTGTTTGAAAGCCCAATGTTGAGCAGAGAAAGTGGATCTCCCAAATATTTTTTTTGTATCAGTTGAAACTCTGGGCTAAGGTGCTATAGTGGTTAGCAGGCATCAAAAAGGTGGACCACGCTAGGCGTGGTGGTGCATACTATGAAACTAGTACTCAGAGACTGGAGCAGGAGAATTGTGAGTTTGATGCCCCCTGAGCTATGTAGTGAGGCAAAGCTGGCAAGATGGCTTAGTAGGTAAAGGTGCTTAAGCCTGCTGACCTGAGTTTGATCCTTGGGATCCACATGGTGGAAGGAGAGGACCGACTCCTCAAAGTTGTCCTCTGATTCCCACATGTGCATTGGGTGTACATGCCTCCTATTCCCAAATAAGTAAAGTAAAATTGCCACCCCCCCTTTTTTTTATAAAGGTCTTAATTACCCAGCAACTGGGAGGCAGAAGCAGGATTATTAGGAGTTCAAGGCTAGCCTGGGCTATATGGTAAGTTTGGAGCTAGTCTGGGTTACATGAGACTCTGTCTCAAACAACATAGCACAACAGTAACCACCACCAACAAGAAAGGCTGAAGTGGGCAGGTGGCACACACATTCTGGGGGCTGGACTAGAAGGCAGGAGGACTAAGCGTAGGAGGCTAGTCTGGGCTATATAGAGATACCTGTCTTTAAAAAAAGGCAGGACAAGAAATGAAAAGCTTCAGTGATGCGGTAGTGTAGTAGTAGTTACTTTTCTCATTACTGGGACAAAACACCTGACAGAAGCAATTAGGAAATGTTTAGGCTCATAATTTCAGAGGATATAGTTCATCATGGCAGGAAGGTGTCGGGGCAGGAGTGGCCTAGTCCTTGGTGGTGGGTCCTATGATGGCGAGTTCCTCAAGTGGTAGAAGACTGGGAGGCAGAGGACACAGCCCACAGCCAGGAACCAGCAGAAGATATCACATTCAAAGTTCTTCTCCATGACTTCTGCCAGTCAGGCCCCACCTCCTAAGATCCCACAGCCTGCAAACTAGCGCCACAAGCTCAATAAGAGCCTGTGGGGGCACCTTCTAGCTTTAGATGATACCAAGTAAGGAAAAAAGAATGGAGGAATAATTGTCTTGTCTATGTATTGTTGTCCTAAGAGAGGATCTGAGTTTATTTAGCTCATTATTCTGGGGGCTGGGAAATCCTAGAGCATTGTGGTGGCATCTGGCGTGAGCACATGCCACAGGGAAACAAGTCATCTTCAGCTACTGAGTGAAGCCAATGTGCTCTGTGAGACCTTGTCTCAAACAACACAGTACAACAGCCAACAACAGCTGCTATATAATGTTGTACAACACCAGGTTCTCCACACTAATCCAGACCTATGGGGGAAACTTTAATTCCTTTTAATGGTCCCATCTCCATTCAGTTCCAGTATGGAAATTTTGGGAGGGCACACTCAAATCATAGCAATATAATGGACTAGGTCTTTACCCACTTTTGATATTTATATATAACAGTAAGTTAATGTTAAAACTGAACTAGCTTTACATGAAATTAGTTTTGGTGCTGCATCTAGAATTTTTGGTAATTATTTAGGATAGATTTAAAAATAAAATTATGGGGCTGGAGAGATGGCTCAGTGGTTAAGAGCACTGACTGCTCTTGTAGCGGACCTGGGGTTGATTCCTAGCACCCACATGGCAGCTAACAACTGTTTGTAACTCCAGTTCCAGGGGATCTGACACCCTTTTCTGATCTCAGTGGGCATTGCATGACACAGGTGCACCTACCTACATGTAAGCAATACACTCATGCATATAAAATAAAAATGATAAAATATTTAAAAAATAAAGTTATTAGCAAAATATTTCAAAGCTGGTGGTCCATATTGCCTGCATTGTTATTCAAAAGGATTGTTTTTTATCATTATCATTGCATTGGAATACTTTTTTTTACAAGCCTTACACTACCATGTGTTATTTATATATTTTATAATTTTTCTGTAAGTAGGTAAAACTGTCAATCATAATTTTGTATATATTATATAATTATGTATATTATGTTGGTTTTGGTGAAGATGAAGTCTTTCAAGTGTTTGTAGGCTTGCCTTATTTTTTCAAGTTCTGGGTATTGAACTCCAAACTTCATGCTAGGCAAGTTCTTCCACTGAGCCATTTCCCTTATGTAAGCTTTTTCCCTCATGATTACACTATATGGCCTTTTTCATGAGTTCTCTGTGTTGTTTATTACCTTTTTTTGTCAATGATTGTTAGTAAGGATTGCATTCAGATGTTATTTGTATTAGTAGAAAGTTAAACTAACTCACATATTCAGTAATAGAGGAATGGTTAAATTCATCATGATAAATGTGTAAAGTATTACAGGGTTAGAACATGCAGCTCTTGTTTTCTAAGATGATTTTAGTGTGACCAAACATGATAAACAGACTACTATATACTTAGTATGCATTTCTATTATAGTTTTATTTTTGAAGTTATATGTAATCATATATATTTATACCTAGATCAAAAATTGTAAGCATGTACATCAAAATGTTAATTCTGGTATAAGTGGAAAGAATAAAGGTGATGCTTAAAAAATTGCTCATATATTGGGAGACTGGAGAGATGGCATCACATAAACAGTCCCTGATGGAGGCTATAATCCCCAGCACTCTGGTGGTGGAGGCAGGAAAATCAGAAATTCAAGCTCATCTTTGGCTACATGGAAAGTTCAAGGCCAGCCTAAGCTACATGAAACCTTCTCAACCCTGTCCCCCTACCAAAAAAGCAGGGGTGGGGAAGCTGGTGAGGTGGCTCACCAGGTAGAAGGTCTTGCCATGTAAACCTAATGACTGGAGTTTGATCCCTGGAACACACATAAAAATAGAAAGAGAGAACAGCTCCACGAAGTTGGCCTCTGGTCAGTGCATGTGTGCTCACACATGTGCTCACACAAACACAAAGATACACAGACACACAGGCACACACACACAATAAACAAAGTAACCCCCCCTGAAAAAAAAAAACTTCTTATATAAATAATGGTGCTGGGGATGCAACTATCTTAGCAATAAAATTTTATGGAATTTGACAAAACACTTAAAAAACTTTATTACTTTAATAATTTTTATAAAAAATTTTACATTTAGTTGAGTATGGTGGCACACGCCTTTAATCCCAGCACTTGGGAGGCAGAGGCAGGTGGATCTCTGTGGGTTCCAGGCCAGCTTGGGCTACAGAGACCCAAAAAGATTAAAAAAAAATTTTTTACATTCATTTATTTATGTATATATTTTAGAGTTTTTGTGCACTTCATATAATAGATCTTAATCAAATTTAGACCCCCTCCCCATTCACCACCCCATACCCCTCTCCCACCAGATTTCATGCATTCTGTCAAGTATGTTAAGGCCAGTCTATCTAGTCAAGCATTTATACCCAAGATGCAGTCCTCAACCTTAGCCAAGGAATGTTGGCAACTGATTACTGCTGGGTGAGGGAGAGTTGATCTTCTCTAAGGGAGTGACTCTAGATAGACTGACTAGACTCAGTGGATGAACTTGTACCAAGGGACATCTGGGTTTATCTATCTGTCTATCTGTCTGTCTGTCTGTCTATCTATCTGTATGTGGGCGTGTGGGTACCATGGTGTGCATGTGGAGGTCAGAGAACAACTTTCAGGGTCCCATGAGATCAAGCTTAGGTCATTAGGCTTCATGGCAAGTGCCAGTAGAGGCATCTTACTAGCCGGAAAATTTTTTTTAATGCTATTTAAAATTCTAATAATTAATTTTTAATGTATTTTCCTTTGGAGGACATATCATGGGGGGGAAAAAACTGTGATGGAAAATCTAAGGTTATGTACTTCAGACTGGCCTCAGACTCAAAATCCTCCTGCCTTAGGTTTCTGAGAGAAGAGATTTCATGTGTGGGCCATCCCATCCAAATTGAGTTTGTTTGTTGGTTTATGTACTTGTGGGTACTAAGGATTAAACCTAGGGCCTGCATATGCTAGACAAGATCTCTAATATCTTCCTAGATTTCCAGTCCAAGTTCATGTTTTTAAATATTTGATAAAATTGTTTCCCACATTTGTGGCTAACTCAGTTGTGAGTGATTAAACCTTCTAATATGTTTTAAATAATGTGTGTAACATTTGTATGGTCACTAGATATTTTCCTTAAGTTCAGTTGCTGTGTAAAGATATACTGATGTGTTATTTAAAATGTGCCTTTTCAAACCAACCATACTAGATTTGAAGCAAAATGTGTTCTAATCAGTAGCCCTTCTAAAAATAATAGTTGGATGAAAGCCCAACATTTTCCCCTTGTGCTGACCTGTTGGCTTACTGCGCCTCAGTAAGCTTCCTTTCTCTGAAGATGAGTGAAGATGCTGACTTCACTGTCTCCTTACATATAACCCTATGATAAAATTTTCATACACTCAGTTAAAAACAGGATTTTAAATTCTAGGCCTCCAAACTCCTTTTGACCGTGTTTCCCGTTCCACATCACCAGCCAATGTGGCGTTTCCTGTTGTTCCTAACTAAAGTATTGGCCGAATGGAGAGTCATTTAATGCATGTGTGGACTGTGGAGCAGTATATAATATTTTTAGTGAGAGTCAAAGAGTCATTTCCTCTTATGTATTGGACAGTTTCCACCGTTGAAAAGCTTTGGTAAATAATGCTGTAGTATATACATGATGAGAAACTTGTATTTATTGTATAGCAAAGTTCTGAAATTATAAATTTAAAGTATTGCTTGTGCTCTAATTAGATTAGCTGGTAACTCTGATCTTAAGAGTTTTAGGCTAGTCTGACATTTCATAAGTTCTGGTGAAGTCCTAATTAAGCTGTCTTAATGTATAATTAGAAATTTTATTATGATTTTCATTAAACCTTACAAAATATGAATATAAATTTTGTCAGTGTTTAATCGAATACTGAATTTCCAGTAGTTAGTGATTATGTATAATGAATTATAAGCACTATTTAAAGGAAAAGAGGCGATGTGAACAAATAAAACATTTAAGGTTTTATTGTCTCTCTAGGAAATGATTACATGGAAAAAAAAGTGATAATTTAAAGAGAAAAAAAATTTTTTTTCTTTTGGTCTTTTTTGAGACAGGGTCTCCTTGTAGTCTCAGCTGTCCTGGAACTCACTATGTCGACCAGTCTGGCCTTGAACTCACAGAGATCCGCCTGCCTCTGCCTCCAGAGTGCTGGGATTAAAGGGGTGCGCCACCAAGCCCAGCTAAGAGAAAAAAATTTTGCTGATTATAATTTTGAATGTTTCTATAAATTTCTCTTCCTGAGTGATCTGAACCAGCGATATCTGTCTTAGTTGACTATGTACCCAGCCGAGTTTGAACAGAGCCCATATTTCTTCTCTAGAGGTTATGATGCCTGAAGAGTGCTCATGTTGTGTGTTCCTCTGAGTTATGGGGTAGCAGCTTTAGGGAACTGGAGAGCCCCAGAAGGCTGACATTTGCAGATGAAGTGATGCCAGGAGCTTCATTTTGGACTAACCCAATTTTGTCTCTTGTAAGAAAAACTCACCTTAACATAGAAAGGAAAACATTAGCTACAGTTGATCCAGTAGAACCGTCAGTTCATCCTTCTTGCTAGAGGAAGATGGGAGTAAACCTTAAAAAAAATCTTTAAAAATAATATTTCTAAAGGTGTCTTTCTTTCCCATATCTTATTTTTAATATTTAGTTAGTGGTTAGTTGTCTTGAGTTCTCCAGATTAACAGAACCAATAGGGGTAATGTGTGTGTGTGTGTGTGTGTGTGTGTGAGAGAGAGAGAGAGAGAGAGAGAGAGAGAGAGAGACAGAGACAGAGACAGAGACAGAGACAGAGAGAAACTTATTATAAAGAAATAGCTAACTCACATGATACAGAGATTGAAAAGTCAAAAATCTGAAAGTTGTCTTGGTATTCCAGAGAGGGGTTACCACTATGTATAAAAGTTGTTGGCTTGCTAATTCCTTATGGGGTGAGGGAAGTCAGTATTGTTCTATTATTCAAGTTTTTTTTTTTTTTTTTTTTTTTTTTTAAACCAGGCATGGTGGTGAAAGTATATAATCCTAGCATTTGAGAGGTAGAGTCAGGATGATCAGGAGTTGAAGGTCATACTCAGCTACATAGTGAGTTTAATACCAGCATGGGCTACATCATGACACCCTGCCGAAAAAACATGAAGTGGGACGTGGTGCATGCCTTTAATCCTAGCACTCTTGGGAGGCAGAGGCAGGTGAATCTCTGTGAGATGGGGCCATCCTGGTCTACATAGCAAGTTCCAGGACAGTTGGAGCTATAGGGACACCCTGCCTCAAAAAACAAACAAACAAACAAACAAACAAACAAATAAAGTGAAATAAAATATATATGCCATTACAGAAATATATAGAGAATGGAATAATGTTTGACCAAATACCTATGCACCAAGCCTCAACCATCAAGTTAACCACCATAGTCTGTTACGTAGTCTACTCTCTGAAGCTGTTTCTGGAAGAAACTAATTTTTTTCCCTGTGTATCTTAATGAGTAAATTAGTTCTTCTGTCCCTTTATCATTGGAGAAACTGCTGAAGGCACCTCCATTTGGGGAGGTGTGTTCTACTGCAAGATCACGTGGTTGAAACCAGATCCCGTTTGTGAGCCCCTGTGCCCACGCTGGAGTCTTACTATATTGCCCAGGCTGGTCTCCAGTTCCTGGGTTCACATGCTCCTCCTCTCTCAGCCTCCTTAGTGCTGGGACTACAGATACATGCCACAGTGTCTTGTTCTGGAATTGTCTTAAATAAGTTTGTTCAGCCTTCTAGGGTAGGAACTTTCTTCATTTAGTGGTGTGTCTCCAAGACAGTCACATAGTAGGCACACAATCCATATTAATAATCCCGATGTTATCACTGGCCATCCTTCCCTTTGCTGTTCCTTCCCATCCCTACCCGAGGACCAAGTTGGGATGATTCTAATAGTTCTTTGTATGTATACTGCATGTATGATTTATTTATAGGAACATCCTTCAAGTTAGCTGCTATGGATGGAGACTGAATGATCCTATTACAGATGGGAATCTTTTCCCACCACTGCTATGGTTGGCTAAAGCTATGAGCTTGCCTTCATTTGGGAAATCCCAGTCCATTGCCCTATAAGGTAATAACAGTTCATAAGGATCAAGGAATAGTCATTAATGTGTGGTTGTGTATGATATGACTGTGGAGGTAGAAGGGGGAGGTCTTTCATTTTGCGTTAACTTTATTTCTGTTTTGAGTGTTCACTCAAGCTTGTAATTAGTTGTGAGAGAATCTAAAAACTGAGGCTACCTCAGAAAGTTGTAAATCTATTTAACACCTGCAGTAACTTGCCACAACTTTAGTAACTTAAATATGTGAATATGTCTGTATTCTTACAATGAAAATAATTGAAAATTTAATTAAAGACTGTAATTGAAATTGAGGAGGTGGATGCAGGAGTACCCAGAAGTTAAAGGGCAGCCTGGGTTAGTGAGACACTGCTTCAAAACAACCAACCAACCAACCACCACCAAACCCCATAAACAACATCCCTCCACCCTCAAAAAACAAAACAAAACAACCAAAATCAAGAAAACAAAAAACAAAAAGCAAAACAACAACAAAAATACTATTCAATTTGTCTGTTTACTACCGTGAGGTTTTTTTTTTTTTTTTTTTTTTCCTTTTAGTGATTACTGTGATTTAGTGCTTTTAGTGAGTAGAATCACTCTTTCTGGTTCTGTCCTTCCCTTAGCTCCCTTAATATTGATCTTATGTGCTTGGTTTCAATTCCAGAGCTAGGCTATAGTTAAGTAAACATGTTGGTGGATTGATTATTTCATTTTTTGACGCAGTTCTTTCTGAGTATGACTTTTGTTTAAAACAGTTTTACATTTTTCTGGGTGATTGTTTTCTCTCCCTTTTTTCTTCCTTCCCTTTCTCCCTTCCTCCCTTCCTCCTTCCCTCCCTCCCTTCTTCCTTCCTTCCTTCCACAGAATCACAGAATTGCTGGCCTTGAACTTGCTGTGTAGTCAAGGACAGCCTTGAATTACTGAGCCTCTTGCTTGTACTTCCCGAGTGCTGGGATTACAGGCACACACCACCATGTCTTTCTTTTCTTGGTAATTTGTAACTAATTAGTAATAAGCTATGTGAGGAAGAATAGTTCAAGGTCTTGGAATCCTTCATTTTTCTTTTGCCTGTATGTTTTCTCAGTGAGTTACATTATCTGGAAGATGTCTGACAGTTATTAAGCTGAAATATGAAACGGCTTTGCTTATTCATACAAATTTGTTTATAAACAAATTTTCTGTAGGCAGAAATAGCTTTTAATAGCACCTCAAGGGGTTTTGTAATTTTGTTTTTGAATACACAGTAACTTTATTTGGGCTTACATATGTTTCTGGAGATATATTTTTAAAGTATTCTTTTAAATTGGAAATGGTAGTAATGCCTGTAATTCCAACACTTAAGGAGATGGAGATAGAAGGATCAAGAGTTTAAGATCATACTCAGTTAAGTGGCCACAACAAACAACAAAAAGCAAACAACCCGTACTCCTCAAAAAGTACTCTTTTAAAATGCTGTGCTGGGGGTGCTGGAGAGATGGCTTAGTGATGATGAGTATTTGCTGCTCTTCCAGAGGACCTAGGTTCAGTTCCTAGCACTCACATGGCAACCAACAACTGTCTATAACCCCAACACTCATACACATACAGTTTTTAAAAAGCAAATAATGTTTTAAAAAGTTATGCTGGACTTGGTGCATGCCCGTAGTCCTAACACTTAGAAGGTAGGAGGATCATGAATTTGAGGCCAGTCTGGGGTACACAGAGAGTCCCTAGCTCAGAAACAAACAACTAATAAACACAAATCAAAGACGTGAGGGAAAAACAACATGTAGACACTGAAATTGAATAATAACCATAGTGTTTTTTGGTGTGTATACTTATGTCTGTGGTGTATATGTCTGTATATGCTTGTGTGTCCATACATGCATATGCAGGTATGAGTAATGTGTGTGGACATGTGGAGACCAGAGGTCAAAGTTATTGTCTTCGTCTCTTGCTCTCCACTTTACTTTTTGAGTCAGGGTCTCTCTCTGAACCCATTGTTCACAACTGGCTAGACTGGATGGACAGCAAGCCTTTGGATCCTCCTGTCCTTGTCTCCCCAGTGCTGGAGTTATGGCCACCTGCTACAACTCTTAGATTTTTACATGGGTTCTGGGACAGTGAGGCCCAGGTTCCTTCTGCTCTCACCTCTCTAGCACGAGGGTTATGGGCACATGCCACCACTCTTAGCTTTTTTACTTGGTTGCTGGGACCCGAGTGTTCAGGTGTTCATGCTTACACAGCAAGTGATTTGCTGACAGGCTTTTCTCCAGCCTCATAACCATAATATTTTATAGTTGTACTTATTTATTTATTATTATTGTTCTCCCTCTTTCAAAATTATTATAATTAAAGCACCTTTTAAATAAATTTTGGTGAGAATATAGACTTCATGGGAAAGTTTGTCATGTTATTTGAATGAATTGACTCAGTATGTGAAATGGGATTTTACTACGCTTGAAAAGTTTCATTTTGATATTAATATGATTATTACAACATTATTTAATTGTTGTGTAAGCATTAGTCAAGGCTGATAAATCACCTATTTATTCAGGTGTTTAAATAATTTGTTATGCTACCACTATATAGAGGACTGTCTTCTACATTATGGCTAGCAATCAACAAACACTATTCAATATGATTCAAATGTGCTGAGCTTTGTAATCTGCCTGGGTGAATAGTGAGACACATGGGCCAAACCTTGCTAATCAAGAAGTTAGAGCCTTGTGTAGGAGAGAGAAAAGAAAATATTTAAAGGGTAATGTGATAAATAATATGGGTACATAATAGGTTGGTTAGTATAATTTATTGTACAAATTGTGACTCATCTGAGAATAGCGGTGGGAAGGAGCATTAATAGTAATCAGTAATTACTGAGAAATTAGGTAATCTGATTGTGATGGCTAATCCTGGATGTCAACTTGATTGGATCTGGGATTAACTGAAATGAAAGAGATCTTCTTGATTGGATCATCTAAAGCTGGAAGACACACCCTAAATGTGGGTGTTACCTTCTGATGGCAGCTGGTATGAAAGACCAAGGCAGAGCAGAATGCCAGGCTTTTTTGCTGCTTGCCTTCTCTCTCGCTGGTGAGTTCATCTTGCTGCT
>NW_008358866.1:11610104-11611409 GCF_000622305.1 Nannospalax galili
GCTATGCAGGCACTACTCAGAAGTGGACAGCTGTAGCATTACAGCCAATTTCTGGAAAAACCTTGAAGGACACTGGGGAACCAAAGCCTTCACAATGGGCAGAACTTTGGGCAGTGCACATGATTGTGCATTTTGCTTGGAAGGAGAAATGGCCAGAAGTGCGATTATATACTGATTCATGGGCTGTAGCCAATGGTTTGGCTGGATGGTCAGGGACTTGGAAGGAGCATGACAGGAAAATTGATGAGAAAGACATTTGGGGAAGAAGTATGTGGATAGATCTCTCCAAATGGGCAAAGGATGTGAACATACTTGTGTCTCATGTAAATGCTCATCAAAAAGTGGCTTCAGCAGAAGATGAGTTCAATAATCAGGTGGATTGGATGACCCGCTCTGTGGCTTGTCAGCCTCTTTCTTCAGCTATCCCTGTCATTGCTCAATGGGCCCATGAACAAAGTGGCCATGGTGGCAGAGATGGAGGTTATGCACGGGCTCGACAGCATGGACTCCCACTCACGAAAGTTGGCCTGGCTACAGCTGCTCTTGAGTGCCAGATCTGCCAACAACAGAGACCAACACTGAGCCCCTGATATGGCACTATTCCCATAGTGCCACCAGCCTGAAACCTCATGGCAGGTTGACTACATTGGGCCACTTCCATCTTGGAGGGGACAGCATTTTGTCCTTACAGGAATAGACGCTTATTCTGGTTATGGGTTTGCCTTTCCTGCACGTAAATGCTTCTGCCAAAACTACCATCCAGGTACTTACAGAATGCCTTATCCACTGTCATGGTATTCCACACAGCATTGCTTCAGACCAGGGAACTCACTTCACAGTCAAAGAAGTGAGACAGTGGGCCCATGGTCATGGAATCCATTGGTCTTACCATGTTCCCCACCACCCTGAAGCAGCTGGCTTGATAGAACAATGGAATGGTCTCTTAAAGACACAGTAACAGCACCAATTAGGTGGCAATAGCCTGGAGGGCTGGGGCAGGGTCCTCCAGAAGGCAATGTATGCTTTGAGTCAGCGTCCAATATACCGTACAGTTTCCCCTATAGCCAGGATTTACGGGTCCAGGAATCAAGGAGTGGAAGTGGGAATGATTCCACTCACTATCATCCCTGGTGACCCTCTATGAAAATTTTTGCTTCCTGTACCCTTGACTTTGCACTCTACTGGCTTGGATATTTTGGTTCCAGAAGAGGGAGTGCTTCTGCCAGGAGACACAATAAACATTCCCTTGAACTGGAAGCTAAGACTTCCCCCTGGACACTTTGGGCTTCTGATGCCCTTAAGTCA
>NW_008358866.1:11611633-11628532 GCF_000622305.1 Nannospalax galili
TTGACATGAGTATTTTTGTCCTATTTGGTTAAGAATAGGCTTGTGCATGTGTATACATGTTAAGCAGATACTTGAATTATTCTCTTTTGAATATGTAATTGAGATGTGTTAAGTGGTTAAGTGTTGTGAACCTATATGATCATATTGGGTTATGAGAGACCAAAGGACTAAGCATTCCTCTAAGACCTTATCGCCTACTCTAAGATATATAATGCATTGGTCATTGTATTATGGGATATCATGTTAGGTAAAATTATGACCTCAACATCATTTTCATTTGAAAATTAAGCATGACATAGAGAGATGCTATTGTGTGTCAAGTTGACAAGGGGTGGACTTGTGATGGCTAATCCTGGGTGTCAACTTGATTGGATCTGGGATTATCTGAAATGAAAGAGATCTTCTTGATTGGATTATCTAAAGCCGGAAGACACACCCTAAATGTGGGCGTTACCTTCTGATGGCAGCCGGTATAAAAGACCAAGGCAGAGGAGAACACGTGGCTTTTTGTGCCTTGCCTTCTCTATCACTGGTGAGTTCGTCTTGCTGCTGTAGACTGAAGACTAGCTGATATTTTGGAATTTGTCAGAACTTTAGCAATGGATTGGGACTACTGAGACATCCAGCCATGAGCGACTACGGATTCTCAGCCTCTCCAGTGTGGTACAGCCATTGTTGGACTACTCGGACTCTATCCTGTGAGCTAAGCTGATAAATCTCTATACATATTCATTTTACCGGTTTTGTTTCTTTGGAGAACCCTGACTAATACACTGATTTATTATTTTTAAAATCAGGTCATGAAACCTTACCATTGCTTAGTCTTTGTACCATTCAGTGTCTGTGGAGATGCTGAGACAAAAGAACATTGTAATAGATAGGCGGGGACAATAGGCATAACCCTAGAACTGGCCCAGGGAAGGCAGTGTGCATGTCATCTTACATGTAGCAGCTTGTGTACATGTTCCTGAACTGGGGTATCCACCTTCATCTGGAAGAAGAGAGCCTTCAGTCATAGAGGAAGTGATGTTTGAATAGAATATTGAAAGATAAGAATTAATTAGCTAGAGAAATGGGACATCCTAAGCCAACTTAAAAACCTATTTGAAATATCCGAAAGTAAATTAAAAAGTTAGAGGAAATGTAGTGGTAGTTACAGTGTTTGAAATTTTAGAATATGAGCAGGTGGACTTGTGTCCACAAGAGGTTGGAAATGAAATACAAGGCACAAGAAGTCACTGATGAACCTTAGGGGATGGAGATACCATCACTTGGCTGTATGCCTGCTTTATGTTGGTGGTTATGTAAGAATGGAGGAGGACATACATCAGTTCTCTAGTCTTTCGTTTTCTTCTTCCAGTGAACATTCATCCCAGAAGCTTTCTACCCGTTTTTTACACATCTTGCTGAGTTAACCTATGGCTTTTATTTGTTAGACTGAACAGATGGACTGACACCATCTGAACGATTGTAGCTTATACACTGTATTCACTCATTAATTGACTAAGTGAGTTATAAGCTAATTAGGAGTTGGTTAGGTACATTTCTAACCCTCTTTATGACTAGTTGGTCTGCTGTTAGTGTGTGTTTTATTTAGCATTATTTAAGCTGATGGCACATAAGTTTGCAGAGAAAGATATTTTCAATTCTCTGGAATGACTTGATAAAGATATCACTTAGAAATCTTGGTATTGAACTTCTGTACAGTTAGAACAGACATTTTGAAGTCATGGAGCTTTGTGTTGGATTCTACACTTTCAGTATCAGTTACATTTTTATGCACTTATTCACCACACAAAAAAAATCCATGACAGAGTTAAAGTTAGAAAAACAATTAGCCTTATGACCTCTTTGATGACTCATGTGTTCATTCCCTCCTTCCTCATCACCTAATATTGCCCTTTCTTGTTCTCTTTTCTAAATCTTACACTATGCCCACATGTGCATTTGTTCACATATATGCATGTATACATTATAGGGTAGGATCTGCATATGCAGGAGAACATACAGTTTTTTCTTTCTGAGATTGGGTAACCTGACTTAATATACATTTAAGTCCATCCAGTTTTTTGAAAATTTTCTGATTTCATATTTCTTTAGAGATAAATATTATTCAATTTTATATATGTACTGGATTTTCCTTATCAATTCATCTGTTGCTGTGCATCTAAGTTGGTTCCACTTCCTTGCTATAGTATAGAACAACAATAAACATGGGCATGCAAATGTCTGTGGTAGTCTATGGGATTCCCTGGGTGTGTACCTGAAAGTGAAAGAGCTGGGTCATATGGTACTTCCAGTTTTAAGTTTCCGAAGTTCATTGAGAAGTTTGTTGAGATGCATAGAGTTTGGAACTGGACAAGTGTCTGTGTGAGTGCCTACATTAATAGCTGTATTATGTTTTTATTTGTGAGTTTATTACAGTAAAGTGATTTTAAAAGGTCTATGTGTTAACTTAGGTGAGCCTGATGTGGATAATTGTTTCAAAAAATATCCAAAGAGATTTCTTGCTCTAGTTATTTTGCAAATTGTTTGATGTTTTTGCTCCACTTTAAAGGAAGTCACAATGGCCATCATAGCCAAGGAATTATTTAAGAAAAAGAATGCCAGTTATGAATTTGCAGAACTTAAGTCAAAATGAAGGCCTTGACCTATTTTCAAAAGGTCAGGAGAGGGTAATAGAGTTGTAGGGTGTAGGATATGGGGGGTGTGGGAGTGTGTGGTCAAAGTGTATGCAAAGTGCACAGCATACTTGAAGGAAAATGCCATGAAGTGTTGCTTTGTATAAGTAATATATACAAATAAAAATTTTAAGAATCAGTGAATGTACATTTAGGTAACTTCTAATAAGGCAGACTTGTTAAAATAAACATCATTTTTGTTTGTTTCTCCAACTTTAACCCCTCTTTTCAGTTACTCAACATAATCTTTTAAAAAAATTTTTATTCATTATTTTTATTTTATGTGTATACGTGTATTGCCTGCATGTAGGTAAGTGCACCCATGTTGTGCAGTGCCTGAGGACAGAAGAGGCTGCCGGATCCCCTGGAATTGGAGTTATAGACAGTTGTTAGTTGCCATGTGGGTGCTGGGATTTGAACTCGGGTCTTCTGCAAGAACAGCCAGTGTTAACTGCTGAGCCATCTCTCCAACCCCTTACTCGACATAATCTTATTCCACATTGCTTCTCCTGACAGGATACTGTCCTATATAGGGCTTTCTTTATGCTAGGCACTATGCAAATCACCTTACTCACACGTTAGTGCAAGTACTTTTTCATGGAGCCTACATCTCCATGGGAGAGGTAGGTAGCTGTGCCAACAGTTAGAATACAGTTGGAGTGGTACTTAGTTGGATGTGTGCACAGCTTCCTGGGAGTGCAGAGAAAGGGCACTAGGCTTCCAAAGACCAATCAGAGGAAGCTTCTGGCAGGAAGTGAAGCTCTATCTGAGTTTTTAAAAGAATATCTTTTTTTTAAATTTTTATTTTATGTGTATGAATGTATTGCCTGCATGCATGCAAGTGCACCTGTGTCGTGCAATGCCTGAGAGCAGAAGAAGGCGTCAGATCACCTGGAACTGGAGTTACTCATGGCAGTTAGCCACCATGAGAGTGCTGGGAATTGAACCTCAGTCCTCTGCAAGAGCAGTTAGTGCTCTTAACTGCTGAGCCATCTCTCCAAATCTTCAATCTGAGTTTTAAAGGTTCAGTAGGTGTTAAAGAGACAAATGTGCCATGGAGCAGGAGACTATAAAGGAGAAAAAATAAGTGCTGTCTTCTGCAGACCTGAGGACCAGTTTAATGTTATTAGGAATGGTAGGCAAAGGCAGGTCGGGAAGGCTCCTTTATACTAGATTGTTTTTCATACTTTTCTGAAAAGGTGTCAGTTACTGGAGGAAGTTTTGAAGGTGGACAGGCATGACCGTGTTTGTGTATCAGACAAATAACTGACAAAACTATGACAGGACAGATGTGGGCTGAGCATACAGGAATCCAAGTTAATACTCCATGCAATGTTTGTAAGAATTGGGGTTTAGACAACCTAAGAGCAAACGGAGGCAAAGTAGATTAGAAAGATGAGGGGGGGGTGCTGTTTTGTATACAGTAAACTTTTGGGGTTAGGGGTTGTTTTTTGGGTCTGAAGATTGAAACTTGGGTCTTGGGCTTGCTAAGTAAGCATATACTGCTGAGCCACATCCTCACTTTTAACTACAAAATCCACGAACAATATTTGGGGAAATGGTGCTTCAACGACAACTTGGAAGAAGATACTCGGTTGGGGTTTCTTCCCCACTTCCCCACATCCATGCTGGGATTTTGTCTGGTTTGAGCTTACGTGGGATTTGCACATACTGTGACCATTGCTGGGAGTTCATAAGAGTAACTTCTCAACTGTCTGGAAAACTGTTTCCCTGCGGTAATCTACCACCTTTGGCTCTTTGCAAACTTTCTGGTCCTTTTCCACAATGATCCCTGAGCCTTGGGGAGGCAGAAGTTTGATATAGGCAACCTATTCAGGGATAGACACTCTGCAGTCTCTTATTCTTTGCACATTGGTCAATTGTGGGTTTCTTTTACTCACCATCTGTTGCGTAAAGAAGCTTCTCTAGTGAGTGAGAGATGCATTAACCACAACAGGCCCAGGAGAGCTGGCAGTACTGGGGGCATGCAAGGGCCCTAGTGATCTGAGCAGGCCTGAGAGCTGAGATCTATTGTAGAATTCTTAATGTGCTGTTTAACTTGTGAGACTTAGGATTATTTGGTTTACTTTGAAGTGGGGCATCATGTAGCCCAGGTTGGCCTTGAACTCACTGTGCATGTTGCCTATAAAAACCTTGTCTTCACCCTCCTGTTTCCTAGAGCTATGTTTACAGGCTTGAGCCACCACAACCAGCTTTGTCAGATCTCTTATTTTTGTATTTTAAATTTTTATTATTATTTTTTTTGACATAGCCCTGCCTAGCCTGGAATTGTTAAAAATATTGTTTTTGTGAATGTCAGTTTGCTAAATTTATTGTAACTGTGGCAAAGCTTTAGAGATACTCTGAGGAGAACTAATTTTTTTGGGTGTGGGTCTAGACACTTGTGGACATCAGAGAACAGCTTGAAAGACTTGGTTCTCTCTTTCCAGTGTGTGGGGTCCAGGAATTTAACTCAGGTCATCTGGCTTGGTGGCAGGTGCCTTTACCTGCTGAACCATGTTGCTGGTCCTTGTACCCTGGACTTTATTTACAAAGAGACTGAACTCCATTCTGATGATATGATGATTCATCTGGAGAGATAATAGGGCTTTGACCTATCCATATTTCATTATTAGCTTTCCCTTGTGATTGGTGCCACATACCTGTGAAGTGGGTGGTCAGGAGTGTCATGTATATTCATAGAACAGAGCAAACCAGCATCATGTGATTGAATATGTGGCTGTGATTTAAACTCAGTAAGGAGTTAACTTTGTCTAAAAATAAACATAGGCATAGAAACAGTTTTTTGATGTTGTATTCATCTGTATGCACACACACATATTTCTGTGCCCATATGCATGCATTTACTAGGTGTAATTCACACACACACACACACGCACACACAAAATGTCCCTGTCATCATGCAGGAAAATGTTAGCGCTTTAAAGAGAGGTAAGCTATTAAACTAGAAAACAAAAAAGAATTGTTTGGGAACATAGCTTGTCTTTGATTCTACTTGAAGTGTGCAAATTTATCAGGGGCTTAACTGAGATTCAACTGTCTGGAAAACTGTTATGATGGTTCAGTTTCTAACTAAACCTTCTCCTCTGAAAAGTCAGAAATATGACCAAAGTGAAGTTAAAATATTCTGAACTATTTGCAGAAATGCCACCGAAGCATGCAAAGTATCAAAGTGCTCGAGTCATGAGTGAGTTTAGGTAGACGTGCAGAGATGAGAATAGAAGGGGAAGTGGGAGGCATTCTCCTTTCCTTCATCTGTCCTGGAGACGGTTTGCTGCAGTGAGAAGGAGGGTAGTGCTATAAGTTTCTGATGCCAAGAACAAGTGGTCTCTACCTCAGAAGAAACAAGGCTTTTCCCTTGTTGCTGGATGAATGTTTACATGCGAACGATCATATTTGGTGCTGCTGCTGAAAAGAGCTCGTGTTTAGCATGGCACCATGACTTTAAAGATTTTGTGATGATTCACTTAGTCCTCATGTGAAACAATTACTGAGCCCACAGTGTGATAGACCCAGCACATGCCTTCTCAGTCTGGCTTGAGCCTGTGTCTACACTCATGTAAGAATCAGACCTTAGATAGGCCTTTCACAGTAAGCTATTTCTTTCTCTCTGTCTTTCTCTCTCCCTCACACACTTTAAAAAAAAAAACGTTATTTTATTTTGTGTGTATGCATGTTTTGCCTGCATGTATATAAGTGTAACTGTGTGTGAAATGCCCGTGGAGGCCAGAAGAGGGCATTAAATCCAATGGAACTGGAGTTGTGGACAATTATTAGCTGCCATATGGTTGCTGGAAACTGAACTTGCGTCTTGTGGAAGTTAAGAGCAAGTACTCTTAACCTCTAAGCCTTCTCTCCAGCCCCACAATACTCTTCTTATATAGCCTGGGCTAGCCTCCCCCTTGTCTCCTTCTTGCCTGTCTCCAGGTGTATAGTACCATACCTGGCTAGAAAATATTTTTAATGCTTTTAACTTAGTTTCAAATCAATTTCCATTCAGTAACATGATCAATTTGGGAGAGAAATAAAGAACATTTTGCTTTTCCCTTGAGAATGTCTTTTTTTTTTTTTTTTTTTGGTCTTTTTTGAAGCAGGGTCTCCCTGTAGCCCCAGCTGTCCTGGAACTCACTATGTAGATCAGTGCTGGGATTAAAGGCGTGCGCCACCATGCCCGGCCAGGAATGTCTTTTAAAAAAAATGATTTACTTTATTATTTTTATTTATATGTGTGTGTACATGTATTTATGCACATGTACATGCAAGTGCCCTTGGAGGCCAGAAGATGTCACATCCTCTGTGAGCTGCCTTATGTGGGTTCTGGGAACCAAACTCAGATCCTCTGGAAGAACAGTAAGTGCTCATAACCATTGAGCCATCTCTCAAGTCCTGATCCTATTCTTTTATTGGCTAGCTTTTGAAAAAGCTTAAAATGTTTCATATGGAAGACCAGAGACAGAGTGTTAACTCCACCCAGTTAAAGCAAAATAGGTAACCCATGGAAAATTGAATGTAGAATTTTGTTGGGTAATAATTTGCCCTTGTGCGGGGTCTATAGTTTATGTCCAGAGTCAAGCAGCGGGCCAGAGATTAGTGATGTGTCTACTTGTGTCAAACCTGATGACTCCCAGACAATATAATTGAGTCACAACAGGACACGCTTGACAGTGTAGATGTCAGACACATGCTTTGAGCAGATTGTCTTTTGTTTAGTCTCCTCTGATGGGGCCTTTCAAGATCTTTAACCTGTGGTACAAACTCTAGACTTTCTCATCTCTCACTGCTGAATCTAGCCTGAATTTTATTTTATCCAAGTATTACTGCTCAGGTTTATAGAAAAAAGAGATTTTTTTTCTTCTGTCAAAAATATCTGGCCTTTGAATTTAGAACAGATTCAGTGTAGTTAGAAAAATATGTCAAAACAGGTATAATCAGCAATTTGTAGAATTGTGAATATGTCCTGTGTAGTCTATTATCTATAATTTTATTAATTTTTTTGATCTTTCTACTGTTTCTTAGGTTTCTTTTTGTTAAAGATTTTGTTTTAATTTTTAAAGTTTTATATTCAGTGTGTGTGTGTGTGTGTGTGTGTGAGAGAGAGAGAGAGAGAGAGAGAGAGAGAGAGAGACAGAGACAGAGACAGAGACAGAGACAGAGCTGATGCATGCATGCTACTATGTATATGTGGAGGTCAGAGAACAACTTTCTGGAGTTGGTTCTGTCCTTCCACTGTGAATTCCTGGAACAGAACTCAGGTCATCAGGCTTGACTGGTAAGCCCTCAGACCCAGTGAACCATTCCACAAGTCCTAGTTACCTTTTCAGTATACATGTTTCTGGAATAATGAATAAAATTGTTTTTTGATAGCAACATTTCTAACAGAGTATTGTAGATCAAAGTTTGAATGTGATTGGTAGAATGGCTTGAAGTTTAAGACACATAGAAGGCTGAAAAATGAATATGTTTGGGAAAATTTATACTTGACAAAAAATAAAATAAATTTAAGAATATTTTTTCTTGCAATATCAGGATCTGCCAACATTCCATTCTATGTACTGAGTGTTCCAATGAGCAGAGAAGGTTAGTTTTATGACAGAGGAAGATTGAAGAAAGTAGAAACAGTGAAAAGTGGATTGGTCATCTTAAAACTACTGCCCTGACAAGGCCAAGACAGAGTCACAGCACAATGACTCGTTAGTAAACATGAGGCTAATGGAATACCTTTATTTTCTGTTGGGACTACAGTCTAAGGAACTGATTATCATGCCAGTGGAAACTAGTTTATTTCAGAAGTTTGGCTGCTGTCATGCTCCTGATTTTTCAGGTTTGATAACTTAGTTTGGTTCTGTAATTTGGAAATTTAGCAAATGAGGACTCCATTTTGATTCTTGGTCTGGCTTGCTGGGGCTCAGTGCATGAATCTAAAGCAAACAATGGCCTCCTAGAGCCTGTGTTTAACATAGTCCTCTGAGAATCAGGAGACCATCTGCAGAGAGACCCTAAGGTTACATTAAAAAAATTCTCTTTTGATCTCATTCTTTATAAGTGTTATATCATTTGGCATTTTGTTACTTTTGGAACACACTTTGAGTAAGTTAGTTTGTCTAGTTTGTCTAGTTGTCTAGTTGTCTAGTTTTTAAGACAGTAAGACAGAATTCTTTTTTTGGACTGCATTTCAAAAGTTCAGTTCCTGCTGCTGTCCCTGTAATCCCTGACTCATTTATGCTGAAAATATGAAAAATCATAAGGAATGCTGGTTATGGTTTGTTCTCTCTCTCTCTCTCTCTCTCTCTCTCTCTCTCTCTCTCTCTCTCTCCAGTGTTTTTGGTTAACAGAAGACTACTAAGTTAGTCAGGTGTGGTGGTGTATGCCTTTAATCCCAGCACTCAGGATGCGGAAGCAGGCGGATTTCTGTGAGTTCAAAGCCAGCCTGGTCTATACCGTGAGTTCATGGCCAGCCTGGTCTATGTAGTGAGTTCCAGATCAGCTAGGGCTACCTGGGTCTCAAAAAAGACCCCCAAAAATGATAAAAAGAAAAAAAGACTACTAAGCTAAAGCAACTTCAACTTTGAATAAAGCTAGCTGATTGCAGCATGGAGACCATTTTTGCCACTTCGTTCCAGAAATCAGAGATTCTGAATTTTTAATTTTTCTTTGACTCTGCTGAATCAGGTTGGATTATAACACCATATTTTCCATCGCAGAATAACCATATCGTTGGACTATTCTATTTTGCTTAAACATTGATAAGAGTGACACAAGCATTTGTGGGTATGTTTACATTTGGAAAGGAAGATTTGAACAGTAATCTCACCCTCCAGAGATAGCCCATTTGGGTAATTAAGTGTAAATTAAAGCAATTTTTTAAAAATAACTAGGCTTAAGGGCTGCTGTGTGGGTATCAGAGGACATAATGGACTTGGAACAGGATACTCTTAGACCTCCCTGCCCATGGTGTCCTGTTGGTAATCATTGGCTGTGAAGGCTCTTAGGGGCCCCAGGGCCCTTCTATGAAATGTAAAGGTTCTATTACTTGCCTTTCTAAAATCAGTTTTCTTCAGTTCCATCTCTAAACAGTATTCCTAGTTCTCATTCCTTGTTTGCCTGAAGAAGCATTATCTTCTTGATGCTTAAGCTGGTAACACGATTCTCTGGTGCTGGAGGGCTGGGAGAAAGGCAGCTCTGTTTTCACCTGCTTCCTACAGTGTTCTATGGTCTACCCTTATGTTATATCTAAATGGATTTGAATGGAACTGCTTTATTTGTCTAGTATTATAAACAGAGAAACCAGAACAAAGACTGTGTAGTTTAAAGTACTTTGCCCTGCAATGATATTAATGATTTCTAGGTTAAGATATTAACAAAATCTTCTGCTAAGTACATAGGGAATGTTTGCACATGCATACAAACAATATGTATATGTATTTTTAAAGTAATATAACAATTTAAATAATTAAGAATTCTAAAGCTACTTGTGGGAAATATTACCAAATGGTAAAACATTCTGTAGTGTGTTCTGTTTAATAAATGACCAGCCCATGGTTGTTAATTGCTTCCTTGACTTCGGGTAAGTCATTTCTCTGACTTTTAGATTCTTCAGTCGTTGTGTGTACTTGGAACTACCCAAGTAAATTTACATGCACAAAAGTGGAAGTTGCACCGCACTTTCTTCTGTTTTCATGCTTCTTGCTTTTTTTAAAATTAATATTATGACAGTTAATAACTGTATACACTCGTTCCATGTCCTTGCAACCTTTTAAGATCTTCTTAGTGGCTTCTTAGTGTAGATAAGTTTATAATTTACTTTCTCCATGTTGGGCATTACATTATTTCTCCCACACACCCCTTTTTGCTTTAATTTCTTCATCTTTATCCATTTGTGCACATATATTCTTACAGGTGACGCTCAGAATCCTGTCCTTGGATCTGGGTTATGTGCATGTCTTCTAACAAGCAAGGCTCCTTGGGCATCCCTCTAGCACGTTGGTTGAAACCGTGATGCCACTGCTTTTCTGACAGTGTGAAGGGAACACAGATTGTATTTGTTGTAGCCTAGAACAAAGCACATGGTAGTCAAACAGAAACTTAATCTCAGCTTGGAACTCGAAAATCAGTATCCGCATCCTCCATTTCAAAGTCTTGGTCTTCCTTTTATAGACCTTTTTCTTTTCTTTTTTGGAGATAGGGTCTCATGTAGCCCAGTTTGGCCTCAAACTCCTTATGTAGTTGAGGGTGACCTTGAACTTTTAAGCCTCTTGCCTCTACCTCCTAAGGGATTACAGACATAGGCTACTATGTCTAATTTATCTTCTGTAGATTGCATTAATATTGCAATAGTTTTGTAGTCATATGAATCACAGCATAGCTCTCCTGATGTCTGGTGCCATTAGCCTGTAGGGTAGCTTCTTGATTCTATGAAACTTAAGTTTCAGAAGCTTCTTGTGACCCATTTACACAGGTGTAGTTTCTTACAGAAAGAATGGTTTACAAGTCTCTTAAAATAATTCTCCTAATTAGAAATCAGAGATGAGAACTTTTATGTAATCAGCATTGTCATAGATCAAGAAGAATACAGACTTCAGAGTCAGCTGCCTAAAAGCATCTTCTCTGAGATATGCTATAGCCATTTGCTTTGAGAGAGCTTGCTGACTCAGAGAGACCAGTATGAGCCTGAATAACAATATTATTACGTACTAAGGCAGTGTATTGGATGGATTAGGACAGGTCCTGAAGCACCTAAAGTGGGGTGTGGGGCACGGTGTGAGGAAATGTTAGCTCCCTTCCCAGGTGCCTTCAGAGTTTGCCTTCCTTGGTTCTTGAGGGGGACTGGGCTGACCAGACATCTGCCATATTTGTTTTTATTTGTTTGTTTGTGTTTGTTTTAGTTTTTTTTCTGTTGCTGGGAATTGTACCAGGGTCTTACCGGTCTTATAATACTGAGCTATATTTCTAGACCTCACTGTTATTTTCTATACTATTATGATACTATGGGAGAGTAGAAGATTATAATAATTTGAATGTATTTCAGAGATTTTAGGTAGGTTTCTTTAATTTTTGGTCGTTCAAACATATCTGATACTTCCAAAAACTTTTATTTAGGACAAATGTGCTGAGCATGACCTTTCTGTTGTCACTATGAGAAGTTTCTTTCTAATTTACCACATCTCATGATATGTTTGTGTTTTCATGGCTGTTGTCTTTTTTTCTCTGTCATCTTCTTTACTGGTCTTGTTTCAGACTGATTTAGATAATATGGGCCAAAACATCAGAAATGGTCCTGGTTCTCATCTTTCTGCCTTAGCTTCCTGAGTGCTGGGATTGCACATGTGTCAATATGTCTGGCTTAGAATTTGCTTTTAAACATAAATATTCAACTAACTCCTTTGTGTTTTCTTCTTCTGTGTGTTTCAAGTTAAGAAAAACACTAATACTAATCTTCAAGTAAATAGATACTTGGCAGAGGCAAAATTTTGAGAATAATTGCTAGTCAACATTTCAGTGTGGTATAGAGCACTGTAGCCAACAAAGCAAACTGAATATATAAATTATTTATATCATGAAACAGCTTCCACAAAAGCTAAGTCAAGATTCTTCAGGCACAAAGCCAACAGACTGTATACATAACCTTGAAAGGAGATTCATCAGATTGTATACCTGATCAGATGTTACATAGGATTTAAACCCCCAACACTTCCAAAAAGCATTTTTTTTTTTTTACCTGCACATGAGTGAGGGTTGTATGAGTTTCCTTCTTGTGCTTTCAGTTTACCACCCCTCCCCCAGCCTGCTGAATGGTGCTACTCACATTTAAGGTAAATGCTCCCACCACCTTGGAAATAACCCTCACAGACACACCCATGTTCTAGACATCTCATAGTGCCCTTGACAGTCATCATAGTAAATGATTTATTGAACATAGCATTTAATCCGGTATGTAAATGTTCATTAGGCACATACCATACATTTAAACCTAGGGGACTGTAAGGGTGGGACACAGATGAGGCTAATTTACCCAGCCTTATAGAAGACAGCCTTCTTCCCCTGCCTTGACCAGTTCTGATGACTTTTGGCAAGCTCTACCTGTGCAGGACTTTGTTCAGTTCTCTTGTATACCACCAGTGCTTGATATGGTGCCTCTGACATATTAGTCATTAATTATTATTTTTTGACAAAATAAAAGACAGTTGCCACAATATAGCAGTGTATGTATAGAGAGGAATTTGAAACATAATCATGTTGGGTAATAGCAATTAAATCCTTGCAATATGTCATCCCCTAAGCTAAAATCCTTGGAGGCATTTACTCCTCTTCTAACACCTTGAGGAGTCTACTGTTAAAATTTCAGTTTCCATGCAAATAATTGGAATCTCCAAGAAGTTAGATTGTTACCTGATATCACATGGTCGTCTCCCATTTCTTTCTTTCAACTTAGGACTATCAAGTTAGGGTATGTGATCCTTTTCCTTTAAGTACAACTGGGTTAACATAAGCTTAGCATGGTTCATCCAGATGTAATACTGTCTATTCCAACGCACTCCTAGTTACGCTGAAGAGACTCCTCTTTTCACTTGTTCTGTGAGCCGAACATGATGCTAATTATAGCTCACACACCTGAATTTGGCACTAATGATATATATGTTTGAAGGAAAGGGAAACTTTGTTGTGAAGCAGAAATGAACCCATGCTGTCAGCCTTCAAAGTCTTTAAAAATAACAAAAGTCCCTTCAGAGTTCCGCTAGATGTCTTCATCTGCTTTATCTTTTTCTCCTTAAACTTGCTTTTCTTCAGATACCATCATGCAAAAAATCAAAGAATAAAGAATATTACACAGTATTGATTTTAGATTCAAGAACTTTTAAAATTGAAGACAATCTTATTTCTTAAGGTTAGGAAAGTATTTTATAACTTGGGAATCTTAAAAATATAAGTTAGGAAACTAAAGTCTCAGAGTGTGAACTCTGCCAAAATACACCTTGCCTAGCTCCCACCCTTCAGTACACCTTGAAAAGTCTTCACAATGAATAAATAGACCCTTTCCAGGAACAAGGAAACAGTCAAAGCAGAGAAAGCCTGAAAGCACAGGGACTAACTAATAAACACTGTCACTATGTCATCTTCATCATTTAAAAATTTTTTGATTGAATTTTTGTATATCTCATACACACCATTTTAATTATCTTTATACCCCCTTTCCACTGGCTCCCTCCTGTTGCACCTCCACTGGATTTCATACATTCTGTCATTTATGTTAAGGCCTATCAAGTCAGTATACCGATGTCTTTTATTACACATTCATCCACTGGGGTCTAGTCAGCCTATCTAGAATCACTCTTTTAAAAAAGATCAGCACTTCCTCGCCCAGCAGTAATCAGCTGCCCAATAGTTCTTCAACTAAGATTGGAGCCTACTGCCCATTTCCACAGTTCTGTGCTGGGTTTTTGTCTGCCTGTGTTTGCGTGAATCTTGTGCATGCTGCCACCATTGCTATAAGTTGATATTAGCAAGGTCCCAGGAGCCTATAAGACTCTGTGTCCCTGTGGTCATGCATCTCCTCCTGTGGCTCTTACAATCTTTCCACCCCCTCTTCTGCTATGGTCCCTGAGTCCTGGGTGAGTGGAGTTTAATATGGGAGTCCTACTCAAGGACCCACACTTGCAGACTCTATGCTTTGGCCATTTTTGGCCCTTTATGTCCATTGCCCTCTGTTGCATGAGGGAGCTTCATTGATGAGAGTTGAAAGATGCATTAATATTCTCTATACCCCTTGTTCTACAGGTTCTGTAAGACTTAGGTATAGAGGTTCCATTGTAGATGTGTCACTTAGGGTTGGGCATTTCACAGACACTTAGTCTCTGTAGAACTTTGTAAAAGTCTCTGTATGCTGCAAAAGAAGCTTCTTTGATGTGTGGTGACTGGGATACTTTCTGTAAATATAAGGATCCATATTTTGCAGATACTAAGAAATTACATTTGTCTAGGGATGTGACAACCTTGAGGTTTTCTCTAAGATCTATAATCTCTCCAGCCTTGTGTATTTGGCTATGTTTACAGTACCACACATGAGTTCTCTCCCATTTAAGTCCAATTAGGTAGCTGTTGATTACCCCCAAGATAAAAGTGCCACTACTGTCCCAATATAGTTTGCTGTGCCAATCATTGTTGTGATTATTAGGCCTTAGAGCTGGGGTTGGACCATCAGTTGATGTTCTCCCTTAGCAGCTTGTATAGTGTCCTTCAAAACTATGATAGCTAGCCTTCAGGGAGGTGGCTTCTAGGTCAGTTCCAGCTCCAAGTCCTGTGTCGGAAGTATGTCTTGTCTTCAGCTGTAGGGTCTTACCTTCAAACTCTTGGAAGCAATCAAGGGCTGTGGCAATAGCTTATATAATTTTGAGAGTCTCTTGGAATATCCTGGCCAACAACTTGAAGTGATATCTCCTGTCCGGCACTGTTTCTTGTTATATAGCCTTCAGCTATACACATAGACCCATGTAGAGATATTTTATTTGTAATTTTTCCATATGGTTTTGAACTAATATGTTTCCCTCTGGTTTTTTATACCAGCTAGACATTATTTATCTCTCTTCTCTCTCTCCCTGCATAACCCTCTCTTCTGCCTCCCAATTAAAGTACCCTCATTTTCCCTATTTCTTCCTTGATAATTCCTGTTTTCTATGGTTCCCCCCCGCCCCGAACTTCTTCCTCTTTACCCACATAGTTCCTTGTATAACCTTCCCTCTCCCCTTCTGTTTAGGTACCCTCATTTTACCCATTTGCCCCTTGGTAACGCCTGTCCCCTACTGTTCTTCTCTCTCAGACTCTTTTCCCTTTACCTCCCTGATTCCTTTCCATTTTTCTGGCTCCTTGAGTTACATCAGGATATATACTCACATATAAGAATTTGGTGCTAGTATTCACAAATGAGGGAGAACACATGCTATTTTTTTTTTCTGAGTCTGTGTTAATTCACTTAGTATAACTGTTTCTAGCTCTATCCATTTACCTGCAAATTTCGCGATTTCATCTTTCTTTACCACTGAATAGAACTCCATTTTCTAAATGTACCATATTTTCATTATCCACTCGTCAGCTGAGTTGCTTCCATTTCTTAGCACACTGAGGCCAGAGTCAGGAACTCTCAGGCAATCTCCCAATCTCCCAAGGTTCCATCATTTAGATTTTTTTTTTTTGACATTGAAATTTTTTTAATTTTTAAAATTTAATAACTACATGATTAGAAGAAACGTTTCATTACAGCTTTAACATATGCAGTAACACACTCCAGAGCAAGAGTACATCTCTTTTACAAGTGGCTGTAAGTTTCTAGGTTCACAGTTGAATTAATACAGTTATACAATATTGAGCTCAGTATAAGCCCTGTAAGACATAAAATTGAATGAGTTTTTAACCTTTAGAAAAGATCTCCATTTCATTTTAGAATATATTGTTCCTTGCAGAAAGACTCATTGTTTTTGCTGCTAACACTGAGATGTTGGCCTATACATCTCTCATCTGTATGTATCTGATTATTACTGGTCGTAATCAGTTGATTGTAAGCTTTATTGCACTGTAGACTTTTAGAATGCATGAAATTATTTCAGTCTTTTTGTATTTGTTGAGGGTTGTTTTGTGCCCCAGTATATCGTCAATTTTGGAGAAGGTTCCATGGGGGTGCTGAGTAGAAAGTATGTCCTTTGGTGTTTGGGTGGAATACTCGATAGATATCTGTTAAGTCAATTTGATAGATGGTATTGTTTAATTCAGATGTCTCTCTGTTAACTCTGTCCAGTTGACCTAGCTGATGGAGACAGTGGGGTATTAATGTCCCTTACTATTAATGAGTTAGGATTAATCTGGGTCTTGAAGTCCTGTAGTACTGTTTTTATGAAGTTGAGTGCACCAGAATTTGGTGAATATATGTTCATGATTGTAATATTTTCTTGATTTATTGTTCCTTTGATCAGAATGAAGTGGCCCTCTTTATCGCTTCTGATTAGTTTTCATTTAAATTGTATTTTGTCAGGTATTAGAATTGCTATGCCTGCTTTTTTCTTAGTACCATTTGCTTGGGTAATTTTTTTCTATCCTTTCACTTTGAGATAGTGTCTGTCCTTGAAAGTGAGATTATTTTCTTGCAGACAACAAAAAAATGGGTTTTGTTTCTTAATCGATTCACATACTCTGTGTCTTTTGACTTGGGGTT
>NW_008358866.1:11628613-11645417 GCF_000622305.1 Nannospalax galili
GTGCACTTTTCCACAGTTTTACCTTCATTGAATTTCTTTCTGCAACCCCTTGGGTATAGTCATTCCTTTCTTCAGCTCTTTGTTTTGCTTCCAGAACTCTCTGAAGGGCTGGTTTTGTGGACAGCCTATTTATGTCATGGAAGATTTTTCTTTCCCCTTCGACTGTAATAGACATTTTGACTGGGTATAGTAATCTGGATTGGCATCTGTTGTCATTTAAAACTGGAAATGCTTTGGTCCAGCCTCCTCTGGCTTTCATAGTTTGCACTGAACATTCAGCTGTAATCGTAATGGGTTTTCCTTTCTATGTTACTTGTTGTTTTTGTTTTGCAGCTTTCAGTATTGTCTCTTTGTTTTGTACGTTTAGTGCTTTTACTATGATGTGCTGTGGAGCGTTTCTTTTCTGGTCCTGTCTGGTGTTCTATATGCTTCTTGTATTTGTATGGGCATGTCTTTCTGTAATTTTGGGAAATTTTCTTCCATAATTCCTTTGAAGATTTGGTCCATGCCATTATCTTGGGATTCTTTTCCTTCCTGTATGCCTATGATTCGTATGTTTGATCTTTTTATGGTGTCACATAATTCCTCCATTTTCCATTCTTTTGATTTTTTAACTTTTTCATAATCTTTCCTTCCATGGTCTAGTTTGTCCGCTTTATCTTCCAGTCTTGATTCTTTGTTTTCCATTTCATTCATCCTATTGGTGAGGCTTTCTTCTGTCATTTCTAATTGGCTTAATGAGTGTTTCACTTCCTTCTTCATTTCAGCCTGAGTTGTCTTCAATATTTCTAACTCTTTTCTGAATTCATTCAGAAGTTTATCCTTATCTTCCTTCAGTTCTTTGATGCCTTTGTTTTGTGTTCTTTAAATTCACTGACTTCTTTTTTCATTTTATAATTGTTCTTTTGAGTTCCATATCCTGCATCATCTCTAGGGCATTCTCATTGTACTCCTCTCGCAGAGTGTTGGTATTTGATGGGGATACGTTCTTTTGGTTTTTCATGTTACTAGTTTTCCTCTGTGATTTTGACATGTGAATTTCTTTTGTAGTTTCTCATTCTTGTGTGAGGCTCAAGTCTTCAAGTTTAGGTCTGCTTTTTTTGGTAAACTGTATGTGTCTTTGTGGTTTACTTTTTGAGCATGAAAAGCTGGTTTGTCTAAGCTTTGGTTCTCCCTTTTGATTTTATATTGGAGCGCCAGATTGCTTTTGTCTTCAGGAATTCCCATAGAGGCCCAAGTGAGGATCAGGTGCTCTCAGCCTTTCTCCTAAGGTGTGGATCCCTCCAGGAAAGATTTTGGCCTCAGGAATTTGGGGGTTGGATTGGCCTGGGAGCATGGCCCAGGAAAGATGCTGGTCTAGGGTTGCTGGTGGATGTGCTGCCCAGAGATACAAAGGGATATGAGGGTAAGAAGAGGCCCCAAGGGGTCCTGGGGACTGCTCTGAGGAACTGGGTTGGTCTGGATGAAAGCATCAGGAAGCAGAAAGGTCAGCCCCTGGAATCCATGAAAGAGGTTGGTGGGTTGTGCAGCGGAGGGAAACAGAGGGAGTTGAGGGCAGGACCAGGCCCAGAGGGCTCCTGGGGACCCCAAAATGAACTGGGTTGGTCTGGATGCAAAGGAACTGGAAGCGGTGGTCGTTCCCCTGGTGTCTGGTGTACCAAGACAAGGAATGGGACAGGACCCAGGCTAGGGGGAGAGAAGGATGGGGAAATGGGAGGGTGAATATGGCTGGGGAAGTCAAGGCGCTGAGGGTGGGATTGACTTACTCTGGAGAGAGGCCTGTGGATCATGCAGGCCCAGGGAAGCAGAGGGAGGTCCATCATTTTGATTTTTGAGAAAGGTTCCTAGCTGGTGTCAAACTGGGAAATCTCCTCCTTCAGCCTCTTGAGTTCTGGCATCACAGGCACACACAGTCCACCCCTCACTCATTTTAAAGTCATGTTCTACTTGGTTTGATGTTGCTTATGAAAGACCACCTTTTTTTTTTTTTTTTTAAATTGAGAAGTGACAAGGCAGATAATGACACCTAAGAGGTTAGTAGAATTAGAGAGAGGAGATTAGAGTAGAAGGGTTTAGAAGTGACTGCAAAAGTCAAAAAGGACAAATTGTTTAGAACTGATAACAAAGGGACAAAGTAGAGATAAGTTTTACATGAATAGATCCTGGGGTAACAGTGTGTAGGTTGTGTAGGAGAAAATAGGAACATTGCTATTATATTTTTACACATGCTCTTATTGTGTGTGTTTGTCCATGTGGTAGCCTGTGTATGCACACATGAAAGAGAGGTCAGTGTTAGACATCTTCCTGTGTTGCACTTTCCCTTATGTTATTTTTTTGAGATAGGATCTCACTGAGCCTGGCACTCACCATTTCAAGTAGACTGGCCTGGCAGCAAGCCCTCTACCCCCAACACTCCCAGGATCCTCTGTTCCTGACTTCCAGCACTCATACCACTGCTCCTGGCCTTCTGTGATGGGGACCTGAGCTCAGGTCCTCATGCAGAAAGAACTTTATTCATTAAGCCATCTCCCAGGCCTCCGCACACATCTTATCCCTAGTTACTGAATCTGTATTTGTGCATATGTGGCAGTATGAATCACTGATAATTCTAAATTCCTCAGTGTGCCTTCTTTAAAAAGACAAGAAAGAATGTTTGCATATTTTAGAAAAGGGTCTATATAAAGATTCCTAGAATATAATTTGATGTTGAAATAGTCAAACTTCAGTTCACTGTTTTAATTTTAATTTTGTTTTGGGCTGACCCATTTCAGTACAAACAAAATCGCTCTCATTTGGTGTCTGACAAGATTTGTGGCCTAATAAGCATAGGAAACGTTATTTTAATTTAAATATTGAGTTTGGCCAACTAAATCACAAATTTTTTTCTAAATTACAATTTTTATTTGCCTTTCAAGTAATCTTTTAAAATTCATCTTAATGATCAGGCAGTGCAATTCTTTTGTCGTCGTTTGTTTTGAGACAGGGCCTCACTACCTCCAACTTTGGCGCCTCCTGTTTTAGCACACAAGGTTTGCCTCCTTTTTCTTTTCTTTCCTTTTTGTGCATGCTTACACAGGTGTGTGTGTGTATCATGCACATGCTGTATGCATGTGTGTGTATTTGCTCACTTGTCCAGGTTCCTGTAGAGGTTAGAGATATTCATTGTTGGTTGTCTTCTTCATTCTCTTCTCCACTTTATTTTTGTATTGGTCACTTTTCTATTGCTGTAATAAAGCACTAAGAATTTATTGGACTTACAGTTCCAGAGGGATGAGTCCATCATGGCAGATGACACATGGCAGGCAGCAGATGGTGCAGGAAGCTGAGAGCTCACATCTTCAAGCATGCTCAGGAAATGGAGAGATAAACTGGACATGGGATGAGGCTCTGACCTCTCAAAGCCCATCCCAGTGATGCGCTTCGAGGAATGCCATACCTCCTGAGGGTTCCATGACCTTCTCCAAACAGTTCACCAACTGACCAAGTGTTCAAATACTTGAGCATAGGGGGGCACACCTCATTCAAACCACTACGATTTTCTTGTGGCAGGAAAAAATTGGAGCTTGCCAAATTTGGCCAGACTGGCTGGCCAGTGAACCCCGGGATCCTCCTGTCTTTTTTGTTTCCCAGCTCTGGAATTCTGGGTGCACACCACCGCACCTGCTGGGGATCTGAATTCAGGTCTTCATGCTTGTGGTGCAAGAACTTTACTCACTGAATTATCTCCCACGCCTCTAGATAAACAAGGAAATGAGGGGAAAAAAGCCATTGAATTCTTAGAGAGGCAATAGAAATCCAGTTAAGAAGAAAGAACATTGGCCTGGCTATATAGTAGTTCCAATTTTCACATCCTCATGACTTTTTTTTTTTTACATTTATGTGAGTGGGGGTACTCACATGCCATGGCACATGTGTGATGTTCAGAGGACCACTGTGGGAGTTGGTTTTCTCCTTCTACCTTGTGAGTCCCAGGGATTGATCAGATGGATAGGGCTTGGATGCAGGTGTTTTTCCCTGATGGACCATCTGATTTTTCTTTGCCCTTTATTTCCTTACCTGAAAATAAGAATAACTTTAGACACAAGATAGTTTTGTAGATTACATAAAATGAATATAGAGAGCTTAGCTTTTTTTCTGAGATGTAATATCCACTAAATTTCATGTTTTCCCCTACTTTCTCTCTGATTATTATTAGTCCTTTTCCCACTGAGAAGCACAGCAGCAGAGTTCTTAGGATATCGAATTCCTGGAGCTTAACCCAAGGTTCAAATCAGTTCTGTATTCTGAAGCTGGAAACGACTTCCTCCTAGGCTTAGGTGGGAGAATAAAGTATAAATGTCTCAAGGAATAAGACAACTGTAGATATTAAAAGGAAGATACCAGGGAGCTGGAGAGATGGCTCAGCAGATAAGAGTTGTTAACTCTTCTTTCAGAGGACCAGAGTTCTATCTGAACACCGGAGTTGGGTGACTCACAACTTCCTGTATAACTCCAGCTCTGGGGGCATCTGACTGCCTCTGGCCACACACACATGTATGTATACTCACATATAGACACATCACATGCACATAAAAAAAATAAAATCTTACAAAAGAATAGAGGCTGGCAAACTATGTATGAGTTTGTTTTTGTGTTTGTGTATTGTTTGTTTTTGTAAATAGACTGTGGTGGAATGGAACCCAGCCTTACTTATTCCTCTTAAGTTCTGTCTGAAACTGCTTTTGTAAGACAAAGGCAGAGCAAGAAGTTACACCAGAATTTGTATGGCCTGCAAAGCCTAAAGTAGTTTAGCCTGCCCTTTACAAAATAAGTTTGCTGGCTTAGGGGACTGTGATAGTTTCTTTGGGTGAATATTCCCATTCATTATTCAAATGTTGGTTGAAATGTTCATGATTAAGTAAATAAACCCACCTTATAGCTTCTATAGCTTCTGGGAGTTTGTTGCATGGATTAAGGTGAGCTAAATGTGACAGGGAATTCATACATCTCATTCACCATTCTTGGACTGTTAAGTTATTTTGAGTGGAACATGTACTTTTTTCTTTTCTTTTTTTTACTAATTTTTCATATATTTTCTCAAAATTTCAAGGTTATTCAAATCAAGTAGATTGCTGATTAAAATAATTTCATAAGCATTTTTATTTATAGCATCTAGACATCTGTTTTCAACTCTGGGACAAGCAGAGGCCATTAGATACCTCCCCAGAGGGGTGTAGTTTTTTGTAATTAAAGTTAAATTCTCTGAATCTCTTCTCAAAGATTGTTGGCTCATAGGTTAGAGTGTAAACAGAGGTATTCCAAAGTTTGCTTCTGTAAACAAATGCTTTGTATTTTCAATGGAGATTTCCTAGTTTCTGCCATTTGGGATTTGTCAGAATTGTGGAAATGTTCTTTAGTGAATGAGATAGGGTTCTTGGCGAAAAGTGGAAGGTGGTGTTTACTGAAATTAGTTAGCTTTGGTTAGGCCTGTCATTCAGAGATTTTCTTTTGCCCTCCTGGGGGAGAGATTGTAGTTGTAGTTATCTGCTAAGAGAGACCCTGAAGAAGCACAGCTGTATGAGATCCATTGTCAGTTAGCTGTTCTGAACTACTGAGGGCCAAGGCAGTATGTTAGTCCTGACAGAAATAGAAATGGGGCAAAGAAAATATTTCACCAGTATGCTTTACACACAAAGGTAGGCCTCTGTTCGTATGGTATTTAAAAAGACAGATGCGTGAATAACTACTATACAAAGCCTGGTATATAGTGAGGGATTATAACTGAGGTTAGAAAATTCACATAAATTGTGGAATATAGTGAGAGAAAAAAAAAAAAAAAATCACCGAAGGCCAAAGTGTGACTACCTCTTAGCAAAACTGGAATGTTTATTTTTAAAATATAGTTATTTTCTCACTTTTGACCCTCTTTGTAAAGCTTATATTTTAATCCATCTAGACCAGTATCTAAGTGATCCTCTAAGTTCATTTATGGGAGCCGTTACTGCCTTCTCTCACTCCTGCCCTAAGTACCCAATCGCCTACTCCTTTACATGTTGCTAGTGATATTAGCATGAAATGTCCAATAATTTTTTTTTTCTTTAACCACTAGTGCCTAACAGCATGTCCTCTACATATCCACTAGTCTCTATAATTAGGGAAATAGCTTGGGACTGTCATGAAATATACTGTATTGTAAAAAAAGATCCTTATTCCTGTTCCCTGGACCTGATTCATGGTTCTTTAAATTTGCTAGTTTTTGCTTCAGGGGAAGAGGGCCTCCCATTTCCTGCCCTCAGTTAAAGTTTAGCTTTGACACAAACCAGAGCAATGACCAGCGATCAAAGACATTTTCTTTGACAGAACTGTTAATTGTACAACTCCCAAATCCCAGTTTCTACCGTGGTTTCCATAGTCATTTTGGGGTAGACTTTATTGGGTTTGCTGCTACCTCCTCCTTCTCTTCTTTTTTCTTATCTTGTCTTTTTGTTTTGATTCGGTTTTGGAGATAGGGTCTCACTCTATAGCCCTGGACAGCCTCCTACTGCTGAGATTAAAGGTGTGCGCCACCGTGTCTGGTCTTTATTTTTCTTTTAAATTAGAGGTGACTTGTATTTGTTATTAATATTCCAAGTGACTCTGAAGATTTTGAGGATTGATGTGGAACTTTGGTTGAATTTCATTGTTTCAGAGAGTAAGATCAATCTTTATACCTGTGTGGGTAGTAGATTCCAAGCATTCAGAAACACGGAAGTTCTTGGTCAGAGTCTCGATTCTAAATTCAGATTCTCAGGCTGGTTCAATGTGATGGTGGGTGATATCTGTGTTATTGAGACTGCATAGTAGACTACTTTTTGAAAAAGCAGGGTAGTCAAGAAGCAAACTTCTGCTCATAAAGATCTGCAGGTTCCCTTCTTTTACATGAAATAAATGTATTTTAACTTTCATAAGCTATGAACACAGACACAGTATCAGAGAAGGATGGTAATAAAAACATTTAGGAATGGGCCCTCATCTCTTGTAGGATTGAGTATTCTCATGTGTTACTTAACCCCTGCTGTTTTTCCTTCCTCTTACAAAATGAGGGTGATTATACCTTCTTAAGGAAGATTGTGAGGCTTTTTGACATATACAAAAGACAGGAACTCTTAAGGTCAAATAACACAGCCAGGGTTATCTAGATAATTAAGTCTGAAAGTCTGGAAAAGAAAAAACAAAAACAAAATATAAGGGAACAGAAAATTACTTTGTGATGGTAGAGGAACATATTTTAGGGAGAATATTTGAATAATTAACTTTGATTCATTGTACTTGTTCCAGCTCACTGAAAAATGGCCAATTTTATATTTCATGTTGTATGAAATTGGCATAAAACTGCCACTGTAGTCATTTCATTTTTACACCTTGTTCCATAAACATCCCCTTACTGTTTAATCACAGTCAGGAGATGGTGGTATTCTATTAAAGTGTATCCATTGAGATAGGCTAAATTGTGACCATATGCTTTAAAATTTGGAAACATGCTGTCAGAGAAGAAGCAATAAATATGTACATTTATTTTACTAAAACACTTTAAAATTTAAAAGCATTTTCTCAATCTGGTTGACAGGAACAAAGTACAATAAATAGAAATAAAATAACTTAATCAAATTTGTTTATATTCTTCTGTACAGACTTTTTTCTTTTGTTTCATTAGTCTGAATATTTTAACTTTTTCCATTAAACTAGTGGCTTACTTAGTATTAATTCTGGGACTTTAGTAGGATGCCGGGAAGATAAGAGACCCTTGTAAGGCTCAAAATTATATGTGGAAATATGTGGAAATGAATTCATAGATTTTTAAGCTTAGATTAAGACATTTTGAAAATCCATTGTTGGGGCTGGAGAGATGGCTCAGTGGTTAAGAGCACTGACTGCTCTTGCAGAGGACCTGGGTTCGAGTCCCAGCATCCACATGGCAGCTTCAAACCTTCCTTAACCCCAGTTCCAGGGGAATCTGAAGCCCTCTTCTGACCTCTGGGGCAATGCACGACATAGGTGCACTCACAAACATGCAGGCAATACACTCATACACATAAAATAAAAACAATAAATAAAATATTAAAAAAAATGAAAATCCATTGTGGTTACAATACATTAACTGAGGCAAAACACAATGGGCAGATGTTCAACTCAATATAACACTTGGAGAATACATTGCTTTTTTGTTTTTTACAGGTTGGTGTTTCCAGTTTGCACAATATGAGAATTATAACAGTCTCACAGAAAGCTGGAGCATAGGTCTCCTCTTATGTTTCCTGAAGGAACTTGTGTAATATTGTTATACCTTGAGTTTTTCTTTCAGTTTCTTGAAAGATCATACTCCTTTGTTTTGGGAGATTAAAACCTTCATTCACTTTCTTTGACTATTAAAGCATTTTGAGTCAATTTCGATAGGTCACGTTTTCTAGGAATTGGTCCATTTTGCTGAATGAATTTTTAAAATAGTCTCTCTTTCCTTTCTGTTGTACATTTCTTAAAATTTTTATGGTAATTACTTATTTATTACCTTTTTAGTGATATGCCGCTGCTGCTCTTTTGAAAAGAACCAATGATCTGTGGTACTTTTCTATTATTTTTTATAATTTACTCAAAAGTTTTAATTTCTGTTTGTGTTTTTTTTCTTAACTCGATGGTTAGCTCTCTGACTTTCAGCCCTTCTTCCTAATGCAGGGTCTTAAGGCTCACTTCTACTCTAATGCTTTAGCTGTATATTATGTTTCTGCATCAGCATTTGTCAGCGTTGTTTCCTGTGTCGTCATTTCTGTGTGGTGCTGAGGGGCCCACCTGGGGCTTGAACACCCCAAGGGCCATCTCAGCCCCAGCCATCATTTTAAGAGTCTTTCCTGATTTCTATTGTGTTTACTTTTTGCCCTGGAATTCTTCACAAGTGTGTTTTAATAACTTCTGGATGTGTGGACCTTGCCATCTTCTGCTCTTATCTTTCTGTTACTTTGATAATACCTGAGGTAAATCAACTTGTGAAGACAAAAGTTTATTTTGGCTTACAGTTTCAAGAGGATCTGTCCATGGTAAGTTAACTACATTAATTTGGGGCCTGTGACAGGTACATACCAAGGTGGCTGGTGGCAAAGAGAGAAAGACTAAGACGAGGACTGCCAGTATCCTCTTCATGGGCCCTATGACCCAATTTCCTCCAGCTGGGCCCCGTATACCTTTATAATATATATTACATAATTATATTTATTATATATAATACATAATTCAGACACACACACACACACGCACACAGATTTTTGAGAAAGTCTCATGTATCCAAGGCTGGACTCGAACTTCAACTTAGTAGGTACCTGGACTGGCCTTGAACTCCCGATCCCCTTGTCTATACTTCCCAGTGGTAGAATTACAGGTGTGCATCACTACATCTACCCTGTATGAATATCTTAGCAAAGTCTGAAGCCACTCAATATTTTCACCTTCCTGTTGAACCATACAGATAATATAAATAATATCTGTTCTTTCTTTTCCTGTGCTTGCAAAATTGTCTATATTCAGGTCTGTTTTTTTAGCATGTAGAATCAGACAGTTATTAATTTCATTAATATAGTTATTTATTTCCATTTACACACCTGTTTTTTATTTTATTTTTTTCACCGTTTAGTCACATATCCTAGACTTTTCACTGGGATTAGTTTCCTTTTTCCTGAGTGTACATTTTTTAATGATGGACAATTGGTATTTTTTTGTCTGAAATTTTATGCTTACTTTTAGAGAAACTTAACTAGCCTGCTATCTGTTCTGTTGTTCAAAATAAAACTTAATAAGGCAAGCTTAATATGCATTTTTACTTCTCAAAATGCATATCAGTGTATGCTTTGAAGTGACTTTTGGGTTCAGTCATACTTATATTTTTCTTGTGAATGGATAGTCAAGAACAGCTTATAGTATATATAGAATCTTTTCTCTATTACAAAATTGGCTCAAAATAGTTCTACTTCTTTTAATTCCCATTGGATAGTAGGTTTATTTTTTGCTCTAACTGGTATGTTATAAAAATATCTGAACTTGGATTTTTGTTACTGTTCTTTCGTTCCTTTAATTACATGGGCACTGAATTTCCTCATAAAAGGTGAATACTTATTTTTCAATACATTCTCATTGGTTGCAAATTCTCCTCCCATTCTTCCCTTTCCCCCTCTCCTCTCTTCTCTCGATTTTTTTCCCTGAAAGAGTGTGTCACATAGCCTGGCTGGCCTCAAAATTGCTTTGTAGCTGAGGATGACATTGAGCTCCTCCTGATCTTCCTGTCTCTACTTCCAAAATTTTGGGATTACCAGCCTGTACCACCAAGCTTGAATTGTTTCTTATGGGATTTTTGTTTTGCTTTTTGTTTTTAAATCAGTGGTGATTCTGGGGAAAAACAGGATTTAAGGGTTCCTTTGGGTGTTTGAAGTTCTGTCCTTGGGATAACCTGTGTGATGGCCACCAGGTTCTACTGATTTCTTATGTTTGCCCTTCTTTCTGAGTCAGCATTGATTTAGTTTTTGGGATATGTCTTGCGTAGAGTTGGGATGTTTAGGTGTTTTGTGCCCTGTTGTAGGATGGGAGTCTGAGGGATCTTGCTTTCTGTGTTTGGTTATCTGCCTTCATGGTACCTCAGTAATTTTACCAGGAATCTCACTGTCTGCATCTAAACTAGCCTGCCTACTTGCCAGCATGTGCTTGAGACAATGTGGCTTTCTCTTCTCTCCTGGATAAACTTCGAAGCCAATCATTGCACTAGACATGTCTAATATTCTCAGGGAGCTTATTTTGTTGGTATTTAATCCTTATCCTAAAGTACCTATGAGCATTTCAAAAACAATAGAAACTTTCAAGAAAGAAACAACTGCAAGCAAAAGCTTTTTTTTTTTTTCTTCATGAAAACATAGAAAAAAGAGCAAAACAATAACTACCAACTTTGTGCCTTTGCAGTATAATTTTAGATCTTCTAGTTTCTACGTAAAGATGGATTTAAGGTAGGAAATGTTATAAACTGGTGCAGCAGTGGCACACTGTTTTCTGAGCATCCATTTTTATTCTAATCAGCTGTAGACTGAAGCATGATATGGCATGAGAGCAGTCAATGCACTGGATTTCTTTTCTCAGACAATTTTGTTATCTAATTGGTATCTCGAGTAATATTGATTTCTTCTGAATTTCCGTACCATCCAGTTTATGTCAACTTCCTTGTATGACTATTGACGTTTTACTTAAAGAAAACAATGAATGGATTGTTCATTCCCTAATGGCAAATCAGGTCTTTTTTAGTTCATGTTCCTGGCTCAGGGCTTGTCCAAGTACATGTTAGGCCTTCAGTTAATGTTTCAAGTAGAAATGTATCAGAGGAGCTTACAACTTAGAGCTTAGGATGTGGAGTTTTCAGAATTTTACTTTGTCAGCATTTGAAAGATACAGGAAATTGCAGATAATTGCTTCTGGAAATTCTTTATATCCAAATATTATATTAATATTTGTAAACAAACTTCCTTTTCACAAATCAGGTGTTAAATGTTGATGTGGTTTCAAACAGGTTTAAATACATCTTTAGAGTAGTTTAATAGGCTACTCTGTGGAGTGACAGAGCTCTCACCAGTAGAAAGCTTGCTTGTGTTCGTCTTTGTTTGAGAACAATCACAGTGAGTTCTGTGTGTTAATCATGGGCCTGGCACTCCATCCCATAGTTGAGGGGGAAGACACAGTGTCACAGTGTCTGCCTCAGTCTGTACTATGTCATGTGTCAAAAAGTCACACATCAGCCAGGACTTTAGGCTAGTCACTCAGCTGTCATACTTGGCAGGGGCTAAACCTCAAAACTCCTGTGGCTTAAATTTTTTTGTATTGCTGAGTACAAGCCTGAAACCATTACTAACAGCATTCTTGAAAGACTGTGTGTTAAGGAAGAAAGAATTTTGAAAATCAGTAATTCCACTAGATCAGAAGGCAAAAGATGTTATTGGGAAGTAGTGAACAAATGATGGAAGCCAGAATTTTAGAAGGAGTATCCGTGTGCAAATGGAAATCTGATCGCATTGGCAAATGTAGATAGAACTAGATTTCTGGGTCAGGGAAAAGGAATGAAGGATTTGTGTGTGTGTGTGTGTGTGTGTGTGTGTGTGTGTGTGTTGTTGTTGTTGTTGTTATTTTTATTTTTTTGTTTTCCAGTGCTAGGAATTAAACGTAGGACACTGTGCATGCTAGGATGCCCTCCCCTCCCCATTGAGCCATAACCTTACCCCTGATGTGGGTGTTTGTTTTTGCTCTGGGTTTATTCTGTTATTGGAAGTAAAATGCATTTCATTGTTTACATTTTCCTGACTATAAATTTACTTTATTTATAATGCTACACTATTTTCTATGTGCTGCATTAACATTTGTGTTTAAATCCTTTATTAAATACTGTTACCTTTGAAGTTAGAAAGGACTGATATTATTATTACTATTATTTGAGCCTGGTAGATCAGTCTAGTCTGAAGTTCACTATGTAGCTCAGAGTCACCTCAGTCTCATGATGCCCTTGCTCAGCTTCCTGAGTGCAAGAATTACCAGTCTGCATTACCACAGCTGACTATCTTAAGTTATCTTCTTTCAGTGAACTCTGCTGCCTTGGCCCTGATGGAAATTGGTTTCTCGAGCATCATGCTTCTATACTCACCTTTTTCTTTCTTTTATTGGACTTTTGAGACACAGTCTCACCATGTAGTAGTGACTGGCCTGGAACTTGCTAGGTGGACCAGACTAGCTTTAAGCTCACAGAGATCCGCTTACTTCTCTCTCTGGAATACTGGGGCTAAAGATATGTGCCATCACACCCAGCTGAAGTAACTTTTTCAGCATCTTTTGTAGGAACAGCAGGAATAGTAGGAAGTAAGCTTTAACAATTAAAGAAATTTTAACTTGTTTTCTACCTTCATCCAACTAGTTATGAGACAGCAACTGGCATTTAATAAGCCTGTTGTATTATTTCTATGCAAATTTTTTTTCTGATCTATATAGAAATTTTATAAGCAAATGATACTAGTATTTAGATTAGAAAATGGCTTAGTGGTTAAGCTCTTGGTGTTATATCCTTATTATTTATTATTAATGAGCCACAAATGTGAATGATAGGTACTCACTGAAGTCAAGGCATAATACATATAGTATACACAGCAACCTAACAGGTGGTAATGACTCTGTACCTGATGTCATTTCTTCACTTACCTCTGTCCTTTCTATTTACATTCCATTCGCATCTTTGTCCTCAGGTCCTGGTGAATTCCTGACAATGGCATGTGCATGAAAAATGTTCACCAAGGAAATACGTGCATCTAATTGAAATTTTTTGTTTGTTTGTTGTTAACTTGTAATATTATTGTTGGCATTATGGGAATAAATAGTTGACCCTACAAACATTACCAGTGGCCATATTAAGTAAGCGCTCTGAAACGCAGTTACATGAAGTCATCCCAAATTTGAATTTAAGCTTTGAGACTTTGCTTTTGTCCCATTTCATTGATTATGCATTTATTTCCATTCACAAAAATTGAAACCTGGCAAAAATCCCAGATTACAGAAACACTTTCTTTTCTTAATTGGATTGGTAATTTTCAAAGAAAAGATGTATTTTTGGGATTGCTGCCCAAATTCTCTTTAGGGATTTTAGCAATGTGGCCCGAAATACCAAGGATGACTATAGTTACATACCTTGTAGGTTATTAAGTTGGGAAAATAGTTAACAAACTACTGCTAGAAAGCTAGTAAAAAGTAGTTAATGGACAACTACTTGGAAGTAGAAAGAAATTTCTTTGTATCTGTGCTAAATTTAAGGATTCCTTTTATTCTCACACTTTACATTTAGTTTAGATTTCAATGGAGAAACCACGGGACAAGGTTAGTAAATATTTCATTTTACCTGTGCGTGGAATCATTTACTTATGAGTTCATATTTATTACTCACCCATGGTTAGAGGAATTCTATGAATTTAGGTTCTGTTAAAAAAGTAGCCACTTTTAAAGCCTATATTTAAGTTCCTTTATTTAATGTGACAGTTGGTGCTGCTGAATATAGTAATTGTGGGCAGAAGTGTTAGCCATAGATGATGATAATGGTGATGACTTTGAGACAGGGTCTTGCTATGTAGCCCAGGTTAGCCATGAACTCATGACCTTTCTGCCTGAGTCTCCCAAGTGCTGGGATTATTAGTATTCATCACCCCCCATCCCAGCTTTGGAAATTACTTTGATTTAAAAATTATTTTATCAGTGTTAACAAATTCAAATGTCCATTTTTATCTTTAATTTCTCAATTCGAAAGTTTATAAAATTTTAACAACTTAAGGGTTTTGAGTTATATTTAGCGATACTTAACTGTAAATTACTTAAAACCTTATGAATTTATTTGATGTCTTTAAGTATTTTTATGAGAACTGAAACAATTTCTGGGACAGTGAGATTGTTCAGTGGGTAAAGATGCCCACTGTCATATCTGACAATCTCAGTTCAATCCCCAGGACCCACAAAGTGGAAGGGCAACTATGGAAAGTTGCCCTCTGACCACCACACATGCATGTTCGTACACACACACACACACACACACACACACACACACACACACACTAACACAAAATAAATGTAATTAAAAGTAAATATATTAATCCTAATGTTCTCTTAAATATTTGTTTCACTAGGATTATAAGGCATTATTGACCTGTCATCCTAATAACACAGATTCCTTTGTTACAAATACTTAAGAGATAACTGGCCTTGTTCTAAAATGTCAATGGTTAGCTTGGTATTCCTAGGTATTTTTAAATTTAAGAAATATTTTACATATTTTATATTTAAATCTCCTCAGCATTATATGATCAATTTTCTAAAATATTTGAGGTGGCATGCAGAACTTGAGCAGTATCCTCCTGTAATTCTTGTTCATTCATTTTATAGATATGTCAAGTTTTATTTATAGGTAACAGAGATCAACAAGTCAGTCCTCCTTACTCCTGTAGCTTGCATCCTTACTCCACTCACATGTGTGATGTTTCCTGTGATAGATGATTATACTTTGTATTTCTTTAGTTCTAAGGTCATTAAATATCTTTTCAAACCTTTGAACTTAACAGAATTCAGATTCTCAGTCTCTGTCTCTGTCTCTCTGGTAGAAGCATGGACGCCTTTATTGCTAGTAAAAGTGTCTAATTGAGTTCTGGTGTTCTCTCAAGACTTTGCTCAGTTTCAGCTCCCAAGGTTGTCCTATTGCTGAGTGAAAGTGTGAAGTGAGCTGTTATTCCCATGGCCCTTGTTCTGGAGATTGGTTTGTGTGTTTGTCTCCAGTCCTAGGGGACCAAGATGAGTTCTGGTAAAGGTACACTGAAACCTCTCTTACTAGTATTCTTTGTGTTATAAATGATAGCCTCTATTATTTTGGGGTGAGGTTCAAATAAAATAGAACTTCTTTTTTGAAATAGGAGTAAAGAAAAAAAACATGAAGTGACTATACTTTGTCAGGTTAACATGGATTGATTTAAATTCATTTCATTCTTATTATAATCCTGTCAGTGAGTGTTAGTCTTCTATAATATTTATTTACAGATAAAAAGGTAGTCATCTTGAAAACTTGCCAGAAGTTCTGTTTAGTGATGGAGCTGGAATTTAAATCTACATATTTTTTTTGTTTGTTTGTTGATCTTGATCATGTTTCTTGCTTTATAAATAAAAAATAATGTGGATTCTATTTATTTAAAAAAGCCATGTTCCTTATGGTTGATGTTTTCCTCACATTTACTTGTTTCCTGCACAGATAGATGAGTTTGGTAAGGAAGCAGAGTTCCAGTGCACTTTCCAGTTGTCCTTCTTGGCTTTGTGAGTCCTTTATTGAAGGATAGTCATATTTCATTGAGTTGGCAATCTTGCAGATTGACATGGACTTTTCTTATGTAAATTAGTTTGAATAGATAAAGGTAAGAGTTGAGTGATGATATGGTGTGTTTAGTTTATCAGGGAATACTCTAAATTCATTAATTTCCCAACTCTTGATTGCTCTTCTTCCCTTTCTTTTGCTTCATAAGAAGTCAAAGTTAGTCAATAAAGTAACAAGATTTACCTTCAAAGAGAAATTTGAACCTGAGGAAGGCTGGTTCCTCTTTTTTCTTCCCCCAGATGACTTAAATCCTTTGGTTCTTTCAAATGCTTTTTGCTTTTCAAAGTGGAATGACAAATAATACTGTATGTTATTCTGAAAAATCCAGTGGATTATCAAAATAGTAACCCAGTTATTATTTGCATTTCATTTATAAGTGAATAAAAAATGGACAGCCTGAGTCACTTGTGTATAGCTAACTCAGAAGCAAAAATCTGTAATCTTTTAAACAAAAGGATTTACTTTGAAGTTCCTTATGAAAATCAATTTATATTTAAGAGTTGTAGCTAGTTATCTTTCAAGGAAGTTGAAGCATCTAATCTAAAGTTATATTTAGAAATGACTGACAGTATTTGCTAAGACTGTTTTGAAATATTTGTACCCATTGCAGTAGCAAATGGTATTTAAAGTAGGTATTTGCAAGTGTTTGCTTTTTCCCCTGTAACACATTCTTTAGTTAGTTGTGATGCTTGGATATATCTTGGAATAGATTTACTGGTACAACCAGTGTATTTGGTTTTGGGGGTCTCCTCTGCTGCCCTCCCTTCCCTTCTTTTCCTCTCTTCTCCCCCTCCCTCCCTCCCTCCCTCCCTCCCTCTCTCTTCTTTCTTTCTTTCTTTCTTTCTTTCCATGTAAGCACCGATCACTTAGCATTTCTCTGCTATTAGAAAG
>NW_008358866.1:11646044-11655490 GCF_000622305.1 Nannospalax galili
GAAATGGAAAACAGAGTATCAAGACTGGAAGATAAAGTGGATGAACTAGACCACTCAAGCAAAGATTATGAGAAATTTAAGAAATCACAAGAGTAGAATATGCGGGAATTGTGTGACATCATAAAAAGACCAAACTTATGAATCATAGGCATGCAGGAAGGAGAAGAATCCCAAGATAATGGCATGGACAAGATCTTCAACAGAATTGTGGAAGAAAATTTCCCAAACTTAAAGAAAGACATGCCCATACAAATACAAGAAGCATACAGAACACCTCCCATATCTCCCCATCACTTTTTCTGACAACTTTGTTTTCTTTTTCTTTCTTTCTTTCTTTCTTTCTTTCTTTCTTTCTTTCTTTCTTTCTTTCTTTCTTTCTTTCTTTCTTTCTTCTTTCAGCTTATACTGTATCCCAGGCTGGCTTTGAAGGAGTCCTCCTTTTTCAGCCTCTTAAGTGTTGGTATTAAAAATGTGAGACAAACAATATATTTAGGCACTGTTCAAATGTCTGTGTCAGAGACTGACCATTTTTCCTTATTTTATTAAGACTTGATTATTACAGAAGTATTTGAATGCTCGTTTTGTATCTAATAGGTGTCTTGTGAAAATGTACTGGGTCTTCATTGGGCTCAGGGATGGAAACTTAATTTAGGCACATTTCTCTGCAGACCTGTTAATCCCTTAGTCTTAATTTCTATCTTATTGGCTATCAGGAATGACAGAAATTATTCTTCAAGATGGAGGGAAGAGAAGGCAATTGGGAGGGTGGATACATAAAAGGACATATTTGCATATATGATAATGCCACAATAACACCCATTAATATGTAGTTAATATATAAAAATAACTATAATTGAAGAACTCATTTTCCTAGAATCATTTTATATGTTGTTTGGCTGGTTATTGGTTCTTTACATAGAATGAATATTTATTTATGTATATATATGTATGTATGTTGATTTTTGGTCTAAGAGTTTGCTATGTAGCTCAGGCTGGCCTCAAACTATGAATCTGACCTCAACTGGGGTTACAGATATGTGAGCCATCATACCGGGCTTTTAGATGAGTTAGAAAAAATAGTTTATGTTGGACCCATGTTAAAACTAGTTCACATTGTGTTTACTGTCCCTAAATTTTATAATTCATAAAAATGTGCTGTTTCTATCTGCTTTTAATTTCGTTGAGTGTCTGTTGTCAGTGGCTTGAACTATTCTTAGATTGTCAGAGAACTTCCTGGTCAAACAAGGTTGTTAGATATTATTTTGTTGGAATGTCAGTTGAAATTAGTGGGTTGAAAAACTTCACTCAGTATTTTTATAAATATAAAATATTCAAATGATTCCCCTATATTGTGAATTTATGACATATAACCCTAAATTGAATTGCTTTAACCTCTTCACCGTAAGAAAATCTCACTTTTCTATGAAAAGAAATGAAGAAGTTATTCCCTATAAGGAAACTAAATCAAATTCTATTCCTAATTATATGGGATCCAACCAATAAAACAAGTTAAAAATGTAGATAAGTAACTAGCAACATTATCTTGTATTAAAAACACATTGAAATAATAACCGTGTAATAAAAAATATATATTTTCAATGCAGAGAACTCTTTAATTGTAGACTTGATCTTGGGTGTTTGAGTGGCTCCCAAGTCACTGACTTAAGAATAAAGTTAGAAGCATGTGGTGAGTGCCCTGTAGAGTGATCTGAGTTCCAGGGGACCACCAGACTATCTCCCATCAGGGGCTGGGGTGCAGGCTCTGGAGTCTTGGAAGATTTCTCAAAATTGACACTTAAGCAACCCCCAGGAGTCAGCCAAATAGATTACTGGGTAAATGTCATTTTGTGACAAAATGTACTTGGTAACCATTTTATGTTTAACTCTTTGAGTAAATGCATTGTCACAGGTGACCGAGTAAGAAAGCTGTAATAATAATGCTCTTCTTTGCTTATTCTCCTTATGCTTCCTAGTCATTTTTTTTCTCATTGAGAAAGAGTAGGAAACAAACTTATTAAGCTTAAAATAACCCCAAGTTCGACTATTTTAGTGATTTTCAAAACTCTTTGGTATCAGTATGTGAGAAGTCAGATTTCTGTTCTTTTTGTAGCTGGCAGGGAGGGAGAGAGAGAGAGAGAGAGAGAGAGAGAGAGAGAGAGAGCGAGCTTTGGACTGTCTTGTGTCTTGGGGGGTCAGTCTCTAGTCACCACAGTTGTTTTTAGATAAGAGAGCTTGCAAGTGATTGCAAGTCACACAAACTAGCACAAGAAGAGCCAAAATAAAAGACAACTTTTTAAAAGGTGTGTGGCGACTCGCTGCTTCAGCTCACAGAAACAATTATGTGGTTGGAGTGTTTTTAAAACCTCTCAGTGCTGGGGCTGGAGAGATGGCTCAGCGATTAAGAACACTGGCTGCTCTTGCAGAAGACCCAGGTGCGAATCCCGGCATCTAACAACTGTCTGTAACTCCAGTTCTAGGGGATCCGATAGCCTCTTCTGTCTTCCACGGGCATTGCATGACACGGGTGTATTTACCTACATGCAGGCAATACACACATACACATAAAATAAAAATAAATAAAATATTAACAAAAAATCTCTCTGTGCTATTAAAAAGAAAAACCCAGTGAACTTTTTGCATTTGTCAAAAATTTCAGGATTGTGAAATTGATCAAGATATAATCAAGGTATAAGAATTCTTTTTTATCCTCCTAAGTTGTTTCAAAGTCATCATTTTCTTTAAAATTTGATTTCTCTGGATGTGGTGATGCAAGCCTGTAATCTCAGCACTCACAAGGTTCTTGTAAGACTGGTGAAAGTTTGAGACAACCTGGGCCGTACAGTGAGACCCTGTCTCACAAAGCAAACAGGAAAACAAAACAAAACCCCACCTGATCGCATTAAAGTTTTCTCTTATACTATTGTTTTTATATACTGCTCTAGAACTTACTATCTAGTTTATATTCTTATGAATTGGCTCTAGACTGAAATCCAAAGAGACTTATGTTGTGCTCACAGTTGCTTGGGTGCACACTGATGGTGGTTGTGGAGCATGAATATAGTGCTGACTTTTCCCCCCTCATATTATGTGGGGATCCAAGCTCTGAGTCTCAGGCATGCTAAGTGCCCTGTCACTGAATTATATCCCAGCTCTGATAATGCTTAAATTTAGTTTTAATTTTAAATTTAATGTGTGTGTGTGTGTGTGTGTGTGTGTGTGTGCGTGTGTGTGTGTATGCCTCAGTATGCATTTGAAAGTCAGAGGATAACTGTGGAATCTGTTCTTCCCATCTACCCTTATGTGGGCTCTAAGGATCAAACTTAGGTTGCCACTCTTGTGAAGCAAGCTCTTGTACCCATTGAGCTTTTTCATCAGCTCCTCAAATGCTTAATTTTGGTTCATAAAAGCAGTTACCTTTTTAAAAAATACATCCTTAGTTTTCTGTTGTGCACATTATTCATGGCCTTATTATTTTTATTGGGCGGTTTATCTATTCTGAGTTTAGTTCCAAATATATGAGTGGGTAAGAGTTACATTGACATAGCTTTCATGATTTATTATATCAATGCCACAACATAGACCAGAGAGAAGGGAAACAGCCTTTCTTAGATGAAGCACTGCATTCCTAACGTATGCTGTTAATGCTTTTTCTCCCTACAAATGTGACAGGCTGCTCATTTTCTGGCAGTGACCTCTACCTTGGCCCTGACTTAGCTGCTATGATGGTTCTTTGTGCAAATATTTTCTCAACCTTCCATTTGTCACAAGTAGCTCAGCATTATCCCGTGAATAATAGATTTATAGCTTTTCTAGCATTAGCAGAGAGACTAGGGTTCTAACTTGTTCCAGCTGTGTTTCCTGGATTTAGTTTTCTTCCCAGCACTAGACTTTCTAAGCAAGAAGAAAATGAATGTCCAATTAAGTAGATTCCTTATCATATGTGCTGGCCAGGCTCTGAGACTGATCTGAAGATAGGTTGAGAGCACCTGGACTGTTTGGGGATTTTGATCATCTGAATGTTAAGTGTTGCCAAGTCATGAGGCCAGGTAACTGTCATAATACCAGTAGGGAGGCTGAATCTTAAAAGATAGAGGGACTTGCCAAAGAGCCATCCCCATCTAAATTTAAACACACTTCCTTACTCTAAGTTCCATATTCTTGTATTCATGCACAGTATATGAAGACCAAATAAGTAGATTCTTAATGGCAAGAAAATGCTTCCTGGGCAGAATAATTTAAAAAAAAAAGAACTAAAAGTAGAAATTACTTAGTACCTTTGCAAGATGTTTCTATGGCTTAACACAATATTGAGATTTTCTTTCTTTCTTTTTTTTTTTTTTCCTTATGAGATTTTCATCCCTTTTCTGTAGTACTGTGGGGATAGAAGTACTAAATACTAGAGTAAGATTTACATCTATCTCATCATACAAATATAGCACATGTTTGTATACTTTGGTTATTGTTCTTTGCTAAGGTATTTTCTGCCTTACATTGTAAGACCCTAGTGGTGAAAAGGGCCTGTTAATTTAATCCAGGGACCCTGAGTCAGACTGAATACAAAGAAGTGTATGACTTGTATTGGTAGGAGAGATTTACAGATGTAAAGAACAGCTTGAGTTGAGTCATGAATGAGGAAAGGCATGGGAAATTCTGATCAACTGTAATTAATTGTTTTTAATAAGCCTGATGGAACCTTGGGATTTGGACATTATTGTTTTAGCATAATAATGAGCCAATCTTGACTATTTTTAAAGGATTTCTTTTGAATGTGTGACTTTTATTTTTTATTTTATGTGTATGTATATTTTGCTCTCTTGCTTGTATGTATACTACATGCATGTCTGGTGCCCACAGAGACCAGAACAGGGCATTGACTCTCCTGGAACTGGAGTTATAGGTGGTTGTGAGCTATCATGTAGATGCTGGGAGTGGAACAGTCCACTACAAAAGCAGTATGCATGCTTAAGTACTGAGCCATCTCTCCAGCCTCAAGGAGGGATTTTTAAAAAGTGTTTTAATAAGAATATTGTTTAAAAAATGTAGAGTAAATAATAAGTCACAAGAATATCAGCAATTGTAATAATGTGATGTGTCTACAGGTAAGGGATTTTGAAACAAGATTTCCCTTGAAGGGTGGTAAAAGAGAAATGAATAAGAGGGGGCGTTAAGTTGTTAGTGGTAGAGGTTAAACTAAAATGAGTGTAAGTATTCAAGTAGGAATTAGCATGTTGAATGGTCATTTGTAACCAGTAGTAGAGTAGAAGATAGAAGAGGAAAAGGAGGAGGAAGTGAGTATGAGATTGCAAACTGCAGAGATTCAGATTTAGAGAGTCTCTGATTAGGAAGATGAGTTTTTTCTATACTATTCCTCTCTGAATGATGAGGATTTTTTTTTTTTTTTTTTTTTTTTTTGTGCCTAAGCCTTTGCCTACAAATTCAACAGAAACACACACAATGCTGTAGAAGGATGAATTTAATTATGCTGTGTAATTCTGGACAAGTTTTGGAGCAGGGAAGGCAAAAATGCTGCTTTAGGAGTGTTAACTTGAGGAAGTGTGACTATTGTTTAGGATCTCACTTGTGGTTAGGGATCCTGGACTGTGGTAATACTGGGCTTTAGAGAGAAGACATGCAATTCTGTTGAACTGAATAGCATAAGGAGGTTCCCACGATACAGTGTAAATTAAGATCACCAGAAGAGCTTGTTAAAATATAACACCTTTTGAAGTTCTGGATTTGGAAGGGGGAATCTTTATTTTTGAAGACAGTTTGAACAGTTCTGATGTAAATTGGAAAAAGAAAAGGTGTCTAGTCAAAGGTACTGGGGACATCATAAAGGAGAAATAGAAATTAAGGGTTAGTTTTGAAGAAGGAAATTGGGAGTTGGTTTTTTAGGTAAGTAGAGGGTGATCTTTTATACTCTAGTGAACTTAGCAAGTTAGCCAAGGAGAAAGAGCTGTCTGGTGAAAGCAGATCTTTTTGTTGGGCTGGGGTGCTTCTGGCTGTGTGCTTGGGTGACATACCAAAGAAGGATGTTACAAAAAGAGCAAACACATGGCCTTTTCTTCTCCTTTCCTCAGAACCCCGGGGACACTGAAGGATTTCTCTGGTGAAGTCAGCTCAACACAGCTTCCTTCTCATTTCTTTTCTAAAAGAACATTGACATTTCTTGGTTTGTTTTCTCAACTTCTGGGAAACGTCCATAGATGTCTTTGACACAGTCAGCTTGTCTTGACACAGTGAACAGTGTTGTTCACCTATTCTAGTGACCTGTTTAGACTATTCATTAGAGCATATTAAAATAATCCAACACTAAACGAAGGAGTGCTAATAATAACAGCACCAGTTTCTGACTGTACCACTGACTTATTTAGCTCTGTGTCTGAATGTAGGCATTGGCATTTTTGCTATCCATGTAGCTTCTGATGTATCCTTATCTGCAAGTGGCTCCTTGTGCATTTCTCTCAAGACTCTGAAAGAACTTTTCACATAATTTTAACTAATGTTTTTAAATTTTTCAGAAATTAATTCTAATTTTTCTTAATTTGGAAAACACATACTCCATTGGGCCATTTAGAATAGCCTGCGTATACCCAAGGTTCTGGTCGCTAAATCAAATAAGCTCTGACATTGTATTTAAGCCTCCAAATTGATCGGAATCACAGTGATAAAGGAAGTTTAGTCTAGTTTGTTCACAGATGAAGAAAAGAAGCCCAGTAGATCAAGACCCTTCTTCGAGGGCAAATTTATAAATGTTAAACATGTCCATTCACCCCTGGAAAAGCTGGAGGTCTTTGAAACTGTACCACATGAGTGGATGAGGCCTAATGTAAAGTGACTCATTCCTAAACACATTCAGGAATGAATGGCCAAGTTGAATCCCCTGAAACCTAACCTATACACAGACAATTTCCAGCCCATGAGCTGGTTGTGTTTCAAAAGTTTATGTGGAAGGCAGCTGTTTGGAACTCAGAACATATTCCCCCCACCCCCCTTATTGAAACAGTATAAAAATATTGGCTATATTCCCAGGCCAGCTCACAAATCTTTTTAACCCAAAGTGTACCTGAGGTATTAACTGTACAGTTTTACTTTATTAAGTTGACAATTTTGTTTCTGTGGGAAAATACATTTAAATCAGTTGAAAGGGACAGTTTATGTACCTGTGCCTAGCTGGCTTGGGTTCTTTTTAGAAGATGTTACTGGACATGTTGGGAGCCAGGGTTTATTAAGTATACATTTGTTAATAGTTCCTTTCCTCAGTTAACAAGCATATTTCTTTATTCACTGGTGATGGATCTGGTGACCATGTTGGATGAAGGATGTGGTATGTTTAGCCTTTCTTTAAATTCTTAAAAGTTGTTGTTGGTGCAAACCTGTGAATCTGGAGGGCTAGGACAGGGTGAGCATCTGGTTAAGATAGAAGTTTATGTTGCCATCCTGACTGGGCAATAAAGTGGTGTTTTATAGGACATTTTGCTAAGGAATACTCAAGAAGGAAGTTGTTTCAGTTTACCCGAAGTTTAGTAGTTATGAAACCTGTATGTTTTTAATCAAAATGTCATTATATTATAGAGTAGACTGAGTTTTTATATGGCATGTAAATGATTGTGAAAAAATAAATGCTTGAAAGACAGTAAATGTTATAGACTCTCCCTTCAGCAGAATTTTGAAAGCCTGATAAAACATTTTAGGCGTGAATAGGGCTTTTTTTTTTTCTTCTTCCTCAAATATAACTCATTATTTTTATTTATTGATTTTTGTGTCTGTGTATTTCATACAGAACATCCCAAACAATCTTGCTCATCTATATACCCACATCCAAAGTGGCGCCCTCCCATGCCCCCACCCCGGAGCTCACATACCCTGTCATCCCTGTTAATGTTCACTGTGTTGTCAGTGTCCCCAGCCATTCCCCAGTGCTTGTCCACCCACTGAGTCTAGTCAGCCTATCTAAAGTTCCTTGCTTTAGGAAGATCAGCTCTTCCTCATCTAGCAGCAAGCAGTTGCCAATATTCCTTTAGATAAGATTGGGGTCTGCTGTTCATTTTCCCAGTTCTATGCTGGGTTACTATCTGGCAGTCTCTTGGGCTACCTTGGCCAACATCTCAAAGGAAGGTATCTCCTGTCTGGAATTGTTTCTTGTTATATAGCCTTTAGCTATACACATGGACTCTTAAAGAATTATATTAATCCCTTTAATGTTTGGTTATACTTTTCTTTTGAGTGTTTAAGAACATGCAGTTGGCACAGATGAACCAATTTATTTTTACTCTTAAGGTCATTGGAGGATCTGTTCCTCAGGGGTCACATGGGCTTGGGAGGGGCCCCTGGCTCCTTTCTTTTATCAGTTCCATCTATGTGAAGATAAGTCAAAGGTCTTGCTTGACCCTGGCTGGCCTCACTTGGAAGCATGGAGGAAATGTTTCCTTTGTGTTGACCCTCCTCTTTGTAGACTGGACACTGGTTCAAGTCCATCTGGTGGGTCTCCAAGGCCTCCTTGATCAAGAGGACAGGTGACTAACCACAGTTACAGGACATCTTGAGAGATGCTCCATAGTCCCCTGAAACTTAGGCAACCTTGTTGGGCAAGGAGCAAAAACTGTACTTTAAGCACCTCTGACCAAATTAGTATAGGCCTCAAAGTATGTTAAATATCCAAGAAGGTTAGTTCCATTAGTCTGGTACTTTTAAATACCATGTGCTATGTCAATAAGGCATGGACGAAGACCAAAGGTTCTCAGATAAACCTTAATTAGACATATATTATACTCTTTGATCTAGCTGTATGTATAATTTGTCAGTAGGTTGTTGGATTAATATGTCTAGTTTTTTTTTTAAACTAGCTAGGCATTATTTATCTCTCACATTGTCTTAACCCTTCCACCATGGTTTCCCCATTTAAAGTGCCCCCATTTTTCCCATTTCTCCCTTAATAATACCCTTCTATGGACTCACCTCTCTTGAGCTTCTCCTTTCCCTTTATTCCCAAGGTTCCTTGTATAACCCTCCCTCCCACCTCCCCTTAAAATAATTCCATTTTTATCCATATCTCACTTATGAACACCTGTTTCCTACTCTTCTTCTCTTTCAGATTCTTTATTTTCCTTTACCTCCCTGGTTCCTTTTTATTATCCTGGCTTCTGTGGTTATGTCTGACTATACTTGTTTAAAAGGATTTGGTGCTAGGACCCCCGTATGAGGGAGAACATACATCATTTTTTTTTTCTGAGTGTTTGTTACTTCACTTAGTACAACAGTTTCTAGTTCCATCCATTTACCTGCAAATTTCATGATTTCATCTTTCTTTACTGCTTAGTAAAACTCCGTCAAATAAATGAACCACATTTTCATTTTCCATTCATCCGTTGAGGGACACTTAGGTTGCTTCCATCTCTTAGTTATTGTGAAAAGAGCAGCAAAAATCATGGATGTGCAAATGTCTC
>NW_008358866.1:11655509-11667773 GCF_000622305.1 Nannospalax galili
TGCCATGTAGTGGTATAACCAGGTCATATGATAGGTTCATTTTTAGTTTTTTAAGAGTTCTCCACATTGTTTTCCATAAGGGTTGCATAAGTTTACAATCCCACTAGCAGTGAATGAGTGTTCCCCTTTCCCCACATCCTCTCCAACATTTGGTATCATTTATTCTCTTGATCTTAGCCAGTCTGACTGGGGTAAGATGAAATCTTAAAGTGCTTTTAATTTACAATTCCCTAATTACTAGTGATATTGGACACCTTTTAAGATGCTTCCTAGCTATCTTTATTTCTTCTTTTGAGAACTCTCTGTTCAGATCCTTGGTCCATCTTTTAATTGGGTTACTTCCTTTCTTAATTCTTTGTTTTTTGAGTTTGTTATATATTCTGGATGTTAAACCTCTGTCAGATGTGTTGCTGGTAAATATTTTCTCCCATTGTGTGGGTTTTCTCTTCACTTCCTTGGGTGCTTCTTTTGATGAACAGAAGCTTTTTAGTTTAATGAGGTCCCATTTGTTGACGCATGGCCTTGTTTCCTGGGCAGTTGATGTCCGGTTTAAAAAATCCTTTCCTATACCTATATCTGGTAGGTTTTTCCAAATGTTTTCTTCTAACAGTTTCAGAGTTTCAGGCTTCACATTGAGGTCTTTGATCCATTTGGAGTTGACTTTTGTGCAAGGTGGAAGATAGGGGTTTAGTTTCATTCTTCTACAGCTGGAGATCCAGTTTTGCCAGCACCATTTGCTGAACATGCTATCTTTCCCCCAGTGAATATTCTTGGCCCCTTTGTCAAGTATCAGGTCGCTGAGATTGCATGTACTCATATTTCGGTCTTCAATTTTGTCCCATTGATATGCGGGTCTATTTTTGTGCCAGCACTATGTTATTTTTATGACTATAGCTCTGTAATACAGTTTAAAGTACAGTAATCACCACAGCATTGCTCTTAGTGCTCAGAGTTGCTTTGGCTATCCGAGTTCTTTTGTGCTTCCATATAAATCTTAGGATGGCTTTTTCCAACTCTGTGAAGAACGTCATAGGGATTTTGATTGGCATTGCATTGAATCTATAAAAGGCTTTTGGTAGGATGGTCATTTTCACAATATTAAATCTTCCAATCCATGAATGAGCATGGGAGGTCCTTCCATCTTCTGTTGTCTTCCTCAATCTCTTTCTTCAAAGAGTTAAAATTTTCCTTGTAGAGCTCTTTAATGTCTTTGGTCAGGTTTATTCCAAGGTATTTTATTTTATTTTTTTTTGTGACTCTGAAACTCTTAGAAGAAAACGTTGGGAAAAACCTACAAGATATAGGTGTTTTCTGATTACTTGTTATTGGTGTATAGAAAAGCTACAGACTTTTGTAGATTAACTTTGTGACCTGCCACTTTACTGAAAATGTTGATCGTTTCTAGGAGTTTTCTGGTCGAATTTTTGGTGTCGCTTAGATATCATATCATCTGCAAAAAGAGATAATTTGATCTCTTCTTTTCAAATTATTACTCCTTTAATTTCCTGCTCTTGTCTTATTGCTCTTGCAAGAGTTTCAAGCACTATGTTAAAAAGGAGTGGAGATAGTGGACAGCCTTGACTGGTTCCTGATTTTAATGGGAATGCTTCCAGTTTTTCTCCATTTAGAATGATGTTGGCTGTGGGCTTGTTGTCTATGGCTTTAATTATGTTGAGGTATGTTCCCTCCAGTCCAATTCCCTCTAGTCCTTTGAGCATAAATGCATGTTGAATTTTGTCAGCAGCCTTCTCTGCATCTATTGAGATGACCATGTGGTTCTTGCCTTTGAGCCTATTTATATGATTTATGACGTTTATTGACTTATTGAACCATCCCTGCATCTCTGGACTAAAGCCAACTTGATCATGGTGAATGATCTTTTTGGTGTGTGTCTGTATGCAGTTTGGAAGTATTTTGTTGAGAACTTTTGCATCTATGTTCATTAAGGATATTAAGTTTATAGTTTTCCTTTTGGTCGTATCTTTACCTAACTTTGGTATTAGAGCAATTCTAGCTTCATATAAGGAATTTGGAAGTTCCCTCTCCATTTTATCTTTTTGAATAAATTAAGTAATATTGGATATAGATCTTTAAATGTGTGGTAGAATTCTGCTGTAAATCCATCTGGTCTTGGGCTTTTTTTACTTGGGAGATTTTGTATTACTGTTTCAATTTCCTTATGTGTTATGGGTCTGTTTAAGCTGTAGATCTCGTCTTGGTTTAGTTTTGGTGGTTCCCATGCTTTTAGATATCCGTTCATTTCTTTTAGGTTTTCAAATTTAGTAGCATATAAGTTTTTAAAGTATTCTTTTTTAATGTTCTCGATCTTTTTTGTGACTGTTGTGATGTTTCCCCTTTCAGCTCTGATTTTATTGATTTGGAGGTACACTTTCTTTGTTTTTGTTAACTGGGCTTAGGGTCTGTCAGTCTTGTTCATCTTTTCAAAGAACCATCTCTTGGATTTTTTTATTCTTTGTATTGCTTTATTTCTTTCTATTTCATTAATTTCTACTCTGATTTTTGCTTTTTCTTCTTGTCTGTTGGGCTTGGGTTTCATTTGTTGTTGCTTTTCAAGTGTCTTGAGTTTCAATGTTAAGTCGTTTATTTGTGTTCTTTCTGATTTTTAAATGAATACACTTATCAGTATAAACTTCCCTTTAAGGACTGCTTTCAACATGTTCCAGAGGTTTTGTTGTGTTTTATTGTCCTTTTCATTTAATTCCAGGAATACTGTTACTTCTTTCTTAATTTATCCTTTGATCCATTCATCATTCAGGAGTGTGTTGATTAATTTGCATGTGTTCATGTAGTTACTATGGTTTCTTCCAGTGTTGATTTTAAACTTTATTGTATTGTGTTCTGTTAGAAAGCATGGAATTATTTTAATCTTTTTGTATTTTTTGAAGCTTATTTTGTGCCCCATATAGGGTCAATTTTTGAGAAAGTTTCATGGGACACTGAATAGAAAGTGTATCCTTTGGTCCTTGGGTGGAATATTTGGTAGACCCATTTCATGTATGGTATTAATTCAGATGTCTCTCTGTTAATTCTCTGTCCTGTTGACCTATCTAATGAAGACAATGGGGTCTTGAAGTCCCCTGCTATTAATGAGTTGGGATTAATCTGGGTCTTAAAGTCCTATAGTACTGTTTTTATGAAGTTGGGTACACCAGAGTTTGGTGAATATATGTTCATGATTGTAATATCTTCTTGGTCAATTGTTCCTGTGATCACAATGAAGTGGCCCTCTTTATCCCTTCTGATTAGTTTTAATTGAAGTATATTTTGTCAGATACTAGATTTGCAATGCCTGCTTTTTTCTTAGTACCATTCGCTTGGTATATTTTTTTCCGCCATTTCACCTTAAGGTAGTGCCTGCCCTTGAAAGTGAGATGAGTTTCTTGCAGACAACAAAAAGATTGGTTTTGTTTCTTAATCCATTTAACTAGTCTGTTTCTTTGGAGTGGGGAGTTCAGTCCATTGATATTTAGCTAGTAATGAAAGATGTGTATTGATTCCTGTTTTTTTTATTTCTGTTCACATTCTTGGAGTAGCTGTGCCTTTCCATAGTTATACCTTCATTAAGTTTCTTTCTGTAACCCCTTGAGTATAGTCATTCCTTTGTTCAGCTCTTTGTATTGCTTCAAGAACTCTCTGAAGGGCTGGTTTTGTGGACATGAATTCTTACAGCCTGCTTATGCCATGGAAGGTTTTTCTTTCCCCTTTGACTATAATAGACATTTTGGATGGGTAAAGTAATCTGGGTTGGCATCTGTGGGCATTTATAAGTGGGAATAGTTTGGTCCAGGCTCTTCTAGCTTTCATAGTTTGCACTGAGAAGTCAGCTGGAATTCTGATGGGTTTTACTTATATGTGACTTATTTTTCTCTTGCAGCATTGAGTATTCTCTCTTTGTTCTGTATGTTTAGTGTTTTTACTATGATGTGCTGTGGAGAGTTTCTTTTCTGGTTGTCTATTTGGTGTTCTATATGCTTCTTGTATTTGTGTGGGCATGTCTTTCTTTAATTTTGGGAAATTTTCTTCTACAATCCTGTTGAAGATCTGGTCCATACCATTATCCTGAGATTCTTCTCCTTCCTGTATGCCTATGATTCACAAGCTTGGTCTTTTTATGTTGTCACACAATTCCTGCATATTCCATTCTTTTGTTTTAAGTTTTTCATAATATATGCTTGAGTGTTCTAATTCATATACTTTATCTTCCAGTCTTGATATTTTGTTTTCCATTTCATTCATCCTATTGGTGAGGCTCTTTACTGTTGTTTCTAATTGGCTTACTGAGTGTTTCACTTCCTTCTTCATACCAGCCTGAGTATTCTTCAATATTTCTAACTCTTTTCTGAATTCATTCAGAAGTTTATCCCTATCTTCCTTCAGTTCTTTGATTTCTTTGTATGTTCTTTAAATTCAGTGAATTCTTTTATCATGTTTATAATTGTTCTTTTGAGTTCCATATCCTGCATTATCTCTAGGGGGTTCTCATTGTACTCCTCCAGAGGACTATTGGTATTTGGTGGGGATATGTTATTTCGGTTTTTCATGTTATTATTTTTTCTTTGTGACTTTGACGTGAATTTCCGTCCTAGTTTCTGATCTGATTCTTGAGTGAGACTCAAGCTTTCCTTTGTTGAGTTTATGTCTCTTTCCTTTTGTAAACCTATGTGCCTTTGTGGTTTACTTGTTGGGAATGAAAAGCTGGTTGGTCTAGGTTTCAGGTTTTCCTGTCTTTCTTTCTTTTTTTTTTTTTTTTTTTAATGCTTTCCCCAAAACCAACACCAGTCATATTTAGGATGACATAAAAACAAAGTACAGCTGGAATACTATTTCAACTTCCCACATTTCTGGAACTTCCAGACTGATTTATTTTTTACTATTAATTTGACTCAGATATTCAGATTGACATTTCTTCTTCAAACATCATAATCTTTAATGGTAGATTTGAGTTATTAAATCAAGTTTATGGGGCTTTCTGAGAAAATTCTGAAGTGACAGTTTGTTTACTATTAGAATTTACTTGTTTGAACAAACTCCAACTTGTTTGTAAATCAAACCTTCCACATATATGCAATTGCAGATCACATTTTTACTTTTTCAGCAAGAACTTGCACTGATTCTAGTTTAATAGTGGGCAGTCATATTCTACCTGGTACGATCACTGAGTCCCTATATGTAAGAGAGCACATATATATAAGATAGTACACCTATCAATCAGTGTCGTTGCATGCAAATTTTTGTTGATCTCTCTATGTGATGTGTGATTTGTGTGTGTCCCCCTTCTGCTTTAACAAGGTAATGAACACTAATGGCAAATCCATTTAGTAAATGGATGAAAATGTCTGACAGTAGTTCCAGTTATTTCTAGATGTGACTTAAAATTATTTTTAGATAACTATTTTCAGTTGACTTATAGTTACTTATAATCTGTTATTATCAAGGTCACCCCATGAAAGATCTGAAAACCATCGAGCCTTATGTAGCTATTATCTTTTGTTTTTCTTCAGTGGATTTCTTAAATGCACTAGTAGTTTAGGTGGAAGAGGAAGGTTCTTTATGTAGTTTTTGTTTTGAATTGTAGCTCTCTTCTATGTCCTATTGTAAGCTAGTGAACACAATGGAAACTAAATGATAGATTAATGTATTGCTCAGTTATCTAGAATTAAACCACTTTTCCCTGAGTGCTTTCCTCAAAATAAATACAACTTATAGTTAGAATAAAATAATGATATAATAAGAAAAAAGAACAGCTGTGTATAATTCATATTGGTTGATTGATTGCCCCCTTCCTTTGGAGTGTGTATGGTTGTTACCTGTGAAGAATAAAATACATCTGAAACTTCATATAAATCATGAAAGATAAACTTGCATGGATGGATGCTTGCTCCACCATTGTCAGTATCTAGATCAATTATTATTCAGAAACTTTGAGAACAACTCAATTCATAGTAAGATTCACTCTATACCCTAACCCAGTGCACATTTATGTTTGTATATGTTTGTTAATGCTCATAATAGATCATGTTTAATATATATGAAAGACAAGTTTTATTAAATAAACTTAATGTTGTGAAGTAAGTTCTAATGCTTTTCTATCCTAAATTATTAAGGTGTTTTATATTGACTTAAAATATTTTATTATTTGTTATTATTATTATTAAAATATAAATTTACTTAAAATATGTTATTTATTATTTTATTTTATGAATCTGAGTGTATTGCTTGAATATATGTACATGTGCCTGTGTCGTGCAATGCCTGTGGAAGTAAGAAGAGGGCATCAGATCCCCTGAAATTGGAGTTACGGATGGTTGTTAGCTCCCATGTGAGTGCTGGGAACCAAACTCAGGTTCTCTGCAGGAACAGACAGTGCCCTTAACCAATGAGCAATCCGTCCAGTCCCTAAATTGATTTCTTAACACCAAAATAAGGCACGACTTTTTCTGTGTAGTCTATCTCCCAGGTCCCTCACATCGATGGGTTATTTTATTAGGACATTTTACATGAAGCTAACTTGTTTTGGGTTCTTATGTGAATAGTAAAAGCATTGAATATTACTCAAAATCCACTGATCTTCACCATTACATAAGTGGTACAGGCATGTGGTTGAGTCATTCATTCATTCATTCATTCATTCATTACTCAGTGGCAACTGCTTGACAGGCTCTGAACTCATCACTGTATGTTCAAAAGTGAATGAAGGGAGGTTTACCCATTCTCCCAAGAATTCCCGTGTGGTGGCAGAGATCATAAACAAGCTGATAGGTAGTTTTGAATTTTGTGCAGATGTGTTAGAGAATGAGTGAGGTGGTTGCTTGCTCACAGTTTTCAATGATCTCATCTGTGTGTAGCTGAAAGAAGGAAAAGAGAGCCAGACTCCTTTTAGGTCTCACTGTTACTTTTCCCCCTGCATGGGGCTCTCTCCTCAGTAGAGCTTCTGGGGCAGGTGGCCCACTGTGTGATTTTTGAAAAAGATCATTATTATAGATGGTTTTTTTTGGCTTCCAGTTTAGGTTACAAATATATGTATACATATATAATTGTAATTATATATACATATATGCCTTTCAAAGTAGTAGGCCCACTTTTTGTGTTGCATCCTACATAAACAATGTAAATTGATGACGTTTTCTATAGTATTATTTATTTTATAAATAGCTATACATTTTTATTCTGAAAAGTCAACATTCTAGACTTGTTCTCTGAATACTATTTTCTGCAGCCACCGAAAGGGATATTCACACAATTATTTATAGTAGTATGTAAAAAATCTTACAAAATGAAATTTATACTACCATTTAAAATATTTCATTTATTATTTTTATTCTATTTTATGTGTGAGTGTATTGCCTGTGTGTATGTAAGTGCACCCGTGTTGTGCAATGCCCACAGAGGTCAGAAGAGGACGTCAGATCCCCTGGAACTGGAATTATGGATGGTTGTTAGCCAAGCATGTGGATTCTGGGAACCAAACCTGGGTCCTTTGCAATAGCAGACAGTGCTCTTAACCACTGAACCATCTCTCCAGCTCCTATACTACTTTTTTAAAGAGCTATTTTTGGTTCTCAAAAGCCATTATGTTTTAAAGCATATTAGAATAGATTCTTTCCCATCTCAAGTATTTTCTTATTATTTCCATAGTTACTCCTTATCTTACATATATTCAGAATATTATTCACCTTTCCAGCTTAATTCTCCTTGTAAAATACTGTGTCCTTTGTAGTACAGTTCTTTTGTCACCTTATGTTTTTAAATAATGATGAAGCTTAAAAATAAGAATTCCTCTGTGTATAAATTTTTGTTTGTTTAATTTTAAAACCAGAAAGCACTGAATATTTGCAATTGAGTCAGAGGCTCATTACCCTAGATTCTCATGGGCAAGAGGCCTAGGAATTTGTCCTCTGTGTTTCCAAATGGGAAACTCTTACCTTCTGATGTTTGGCCTTTATTATAACTAAAATACCAGAAAATGTTGTTAGAAGCAGATGTTGGGAATATGTGGACATAATCCAAGTGTGTATATCATAGCCCTGGAGGAAATAGCTCAGTTACAGCAAGCAAATAAAAATTCAAGAATATTGAAGACCTTTTATAATTTCATGGTAAGGCTTCAATATCTTTCTGTATTCTAGTGTTTATTTTAAACATTTGTGATTCAACTATGTAAGAAACCCTGACAGTTTATAGAAAGCTGCTGGCTAGGATACCAGTTAGGCAGTTTTGAAGTCTGTTTTTCAAAAATATTTTCAAAAAAGTGGTGACAACAGAATACTCATAAGTGGACTGTTGTGATGAGGCAATATTCAGAAGGTCTGTTTAGACTAGAAAGCTAGGACAATCAATGCCCTTTGTGTATAAAAACAGAATTCAAGTGCCTGATTTTTGTTCTTCTTAGCTTTTGTTGAAAATAGCAGAAAATAAAATAAGAAGTTTATTTGTAAAGAATGAGAATAAGAAATTGTGAATGAAATATATATTGGGAGTAAACCGCAATCTCATCTCATAGGTAAAAATAATGAGTCACCATACACTGAATATGTTGAAGATTTTAATTATTATTAATGAGGGAATCAAGCATGTTATAGCAGATTCACTGGCATCTAAAAAGTACAAATTTGTATGGAGTAAAATAATATTGAAATGAATGTACAGAGGTCAGGAAATTGGCTTTTTCCACTTGGCTCTCAACTGAACCTTTATGGGACAGTATTAACTGACCTTCTTCCTTCCTTCCCTCCCTCTCTTTCCCCCCCCTCTTTCCCTTCCTCTTCTCCTCCCTCTCTTCCTCCCTTCCATCCATTTATTTATTTATTATGGTGCTGAGGACCAAAACCTGAGCCTCATGCATGGCTAAGTCAGTGTTCTAATGTTGAGCTGTAGGCTCAGCCCTCAGTATTTTCTTGTATGTCCTCAGACAAGAATAGTTTATCCCCTCTCATCTATCTACAATTTGCTGAGAAAAAGTTTTTATTTTTAATTATGTGTATATATGTGTGTCTCTGTGTGGGTATGTGCATATGCCTCCAGGTGCTTGAGGAAGTCAGAGGCACTGGGTCCTCCTAGAGTTACAGGTGGTTGTGAGCCACCTGACGTGGATGCTGGGAGCAAAACGTGGGTCCTCTGGAAGGGCAGTGCTTACTCTTTCTTACCCTTACTCTTAACTTTTTAGCCATCTCTCTAGCCCTACAGTGTACATATGAGCAGAAAAGGTTCAGACGTGGAGGCTAGAACTAGAGAACAAAGAAACCTGTGTGCCCTCCTTGTTTTATATTTATCCCTATCTTCCTCCCACAGCTCAAAGTTCATATTTTTCTGTTGGAGCATAATGAAACCCTTTTGCTCTTTCCTACTTTCTTTATACTGTATAACTTGCTCTTAAGGTAGAAATCATCTTTTTACCAAACCCTCCAGCTGTGTCTCTGGTACTCTGAAGTTTGAGAACAACTCTTATTGTAGTAGCGGGGACAGTGAGTATATCTGTAACATTTATTTACTAAGTCATGTTTTCTCCCATCTACAAATTATTTTGCATGTAATTAATTCATTATTTGAAAAATTTAGGTCAGATTGCTTTTATTAACTATAATGAAATTTTTTCTTTACTGTAAAAATAGTGGATTTTGTTCTGATATTTTTATATTTGTTGTTGTCATTAGTTATAATTTTTAACCCCTTCATGACTGAAAAAGAATTTAATGTACATTCAAGTAATAAAGTAATTGTGAAACTTTTGAACATAATTAGAAAAAATGTGCTTCACAAAACATTTGATTGATTAAATTATTAATGCTTTTAGTTGCTCTGTGAGTAGGGTTCATCTTAAAGCAGCCTTTTTCCACATAATAAGTGAGTGTGTTATTTTGGGAGGCCATGTGATATGTAGAGTGCTGAACTTAGGAGATGGGTCTTGGTTTATTCCACTTCTTTGTCCTGTAAGCTGTGTAGTGAAGACATAAAGAGGCTCTTAGAGTGAGAAGAGATTGCTTTCTGGACCTCAGCCTCTTCATGTACAAAGTCAGGATGAATGAACCAAGTGACATATCCAGGGTCATTTTTAGCACTCAGATCAAAGGGTAATTTGGATATTGCACAGTGGAAATATTATTAAGCATGTTATAAATTAGGGCTGCTTGTCACTTTTCTTCCTCATTTTCCCCTGTGTTTTTCAAAGCTGGATCAGAAAATTGTTTCTCCTAAAATAGCTCTATTGAAGTATTAACTGCCATACTTCATATGTATAAAGATTGTTAATTAGAAGTTTACACAGAATTTGTACCCCGTGGCATCCTTATAGCAGTGAAGGCAATGAACATATCTTCAGGTGTCTTTGAGCCCCTCTGCCCACATTTATGCTGAGTGATGAATGGGCAGTCCTGTCAGAGTAAGAATGTACCAAAGTGTCAAATCTCATGGCCATGAACTAGAGGAACATCCTGGCCTGTTTGTTTGTAGTTTTCTCTGTGTTTGCCTGTCTTCATTCCTTTCATCTGGGAATGGAGCAGTGCAGATATCACATGAAGGTCTCAGGAAGGAAGAAAAGGAAAATATTTTGGTGCTCTTAGGAGAGAAAAGTGAAAATTCAGAGGGACCTTTCTGCTCATTCCAAGGTGCCATATTTTGGAATAGTATTCTGAGTCAGGGGAAGACATTGAGTCTTTCACTTTTAAGTATAATCCTATCTATAGTGATTCTTTTTGTGTAAATATATAGTCCTTGATGGATTGATTTATGAATTTTCAATTTTACTATGATAGGAAAGTAATACACATTCATTAGAAACCATAGTTTGAATTTTGATCTTTTCCTGGGCCAGTAGTGTGAAATATGATACTCTCTGAGAGAGACCTGCAGCTCCCATTAGCCATGGTGTCCAGAGGGGAAACCATTGACACTCTATGTTGTGACATTCTGTAGTTCAAGTGTATTGACTGTCATTTTTTTACTTACTCATTTTGAGCACATCAAGAGAATACTGATTTATCACCCCATTTGAAGTCGAGGAATGTCTGTGTTCTTATCAGTTGAAGAAGTTACCTTCCGGTCTTAAGTAAAGGAGTTTTTGTCATGAATGAATATGGGATTCTTTTCTGTGCTTATACCACATGTACTGAACTGAGCATGTATATATTTTAAGTTGTTAAGTTGGTGGATTGTATTCTTTAAAAAGACAAATTAACCTTGCATTTCTGGATTAAGTCACACATGGTCATAATATATTATTCTTTCAAAATACTGTGATTTAATTTTCTAATTGTAATGATGAAAAATTCTTTCATATTGTGAGTCTGGAAAAAAATGTCTTTTTCTTACCTTTAGTTTTTTAATGCTATTGTTTTGCTTGTTGAGATAGAGTTTCCCTTTGTAGTACTGACTGGCCTCAAGCTTGAGACTTCTTGCCTGAGTGCTGGAATTGCATAGTAGAATGCACCATCATGCCCAACTTGCCTTTAGTTCTGAGGAATATTTTCACTGAAATTTTAAGTCAGTAATTTGTTCTTTCATCAAATTAAAGCATTGCCTTATGGGCTGGAGAGATGGCTTAGTGGTTAAGAGCACTGGCTACTTTGGCAGAGAGCCCAAGTTGGGTTTCCAGCAACTGCATGGTGGTTAACAGCCTTCTGTACCTTCAGTTCCAGGGGATCCAACACCTTCTTCTGGTCTCCATGAGCACTGCATGCATAGATATACTTACATATGTGCAGCAAACTACTCAGAAAATTAAAAAAATAAACTAAAAAAAATTAAATGCCGCTCTCTTGTTTTCGTGCCTGCATTGTTTGTCATGAAGTTCCCTCTAATCTCTATCTGTTACCTGCTTCAAGGAACTTCCTATTTCCGCTGACTTGGAGTGATTTGGTTATAACTTCTTGTAATGCTATTCATATTTCCTGAGCTTGAGTTTTACTGAGCTTCTTGAATCTGTGAGTTTACAGTGTTCATAAAACTTTGAAAAAAATCTGCCCGATTTTCTTCAAACTTTCCATCTGTCCTTCCTTTTCTTACTTTCTTTTGGAACTCAGATCACACACACAATCACTTGAAAGTGTCTCAGATTTTATCGATACTCTTTACTATTTTTTTTTTTTTAACTTTACAGCACAACTTTTTTTTTTTTTCATACAGAAGAATTCATTCCAAAGCAATTGACATTGAGACGTTTTCACATGCATTTCTAATCTCTATATACATGACTATCACTGGTCACAGTCGCCCACCTTCTGAGCTCCTCGGCATCTGAGCATGATTACA